>NW_025749711.1:0-23069 GCF_021184085.1 Oncorhynchus gorbuscha | reverse complement strand
GGCCTGCTTATCCCTGGTCTGGCCTGCTTAACCCTGGCCCAGTCCTGCCCCTCGTAGGGGACCATAAGGGACAGCCACTGTTGGCCTGCTTAACCCTGGCCCAGTCTCCAGATCTCAAACCCATAGAAAATCTTTGGAGGGAGTTGAAAGTCCGTGTTGCCCAGCAACAGCCCCAAAACATCACTGCTCTAGAGGAGATCTGCATGGAGGAATGGACCAAAATACCAGAAAGAGTGTGTAAAAACCTTGTGAAGACTTACAGAAAACGTTTGACATCTGTCATTGCCAACAAAGGGTATATAACAAAGTATTGAGATAAACTTTTGTTATTGACCAAATATTTATTTTCCACCATAATTTGCAAATAAATTCATTAAAAATCCTACAATGTGATTTTCTGGATTTTTTTTCTCATTTTGTCTGTCATAGTTGAAGTGTACCTATGATGAAAATTACAGGCCTCTCTCATCTTTTTAAGTGGGAGAACTTGCACAATTGGTGGCTGACTAAATACTTTTTTGCCCCATTGTATATAGGGAAGGAACCAAAGGGATTGACATATATAGGGAAGGAACCAAAGGAAGTGACATATATAGAGTAGGAACCAAAGCGAGTGACATATATAGGGAAGGTAATCAGGGAGGTGATGAAGTCCAGGTGAGTCTGATGACGCGCAGGTGCACGTAACGATGGTGACAGGTGCGCGTAACGATGGTGACAGGTGCGCGCCGTAACGAGCAGCCTGATGACCTAGAGGCTGGAGAGGGGAGCACGTGTGACAAAGACGATATTTTGGTTTTCTGCTCTGCTCTGTGTGTGTGTGTGTGTGTGTGTGTGTGTGTGTGTGTGTGTGTGTGTGTGTGTGTGTGTGTGTGTGTGTGTGTGTGTGTGTGTGTGTGTGTGCGTGCGTGCGTGCGTGCGTGCGTGCGTGCGTGCGTGCGTGCGTGCGTGCGTGCGTGCGTGCGTGCGTGTGTGTGTGTGCGTGTGCGTGTGCGTGTGTGTGTATCATTAGGAAGTGCATCAGCAGTCAGGAGGGCAACAATTTGGGGATGCAGGAAACACAGCTATCTCACAGTTGACTGTGAATAGATTTAGTCTTCCTAGTTCTTAGTGGAGAGTGTCACAGAGAACAATTAGCCACGACCATAGCTGCATTTTGATCAGGGTTGTATAGCTATAGGGTTGCCACCTTTCTCACTGCCAAATGAGGGTCAAAAGGTGGTGCCAGTGCAGGTGCCACGGGCGGTGAGGGCACCATGTTGTGTGAATGAATATACAGTTGTGTTCTAATTCAATTGAAAGGCAAAACATTTGTTTATATTCCCATAGCTTTACTAAAACTGTATCACTATGTAAACTTATGTGAATAAACCGCAAAAAATGTATGATCAAAGAAATCACAATTTGGACCTTTATACAGATAAAAAAAAACATTTGAATGCAGAAGAGGAAAAGAGAGTCACTCACCTAGTCTACTATTCCCATTCAGGCAGTCCTTTGTCCCTTTGCATAGCCAGAGAGAAGTTATTACATGACAATTTCACAGATATTTGAAGTTGACTTTTGATCAGCTCTGTGCTACATCTGGTTGTTGAGTCTGACCTTTTAAATGGTCATCAGAGAGAGAGAGAATCCTCTCTCTACAAAGGCATTTGAGCCTGGTACACTGAGGACCACTGAGACGATCCTGAACATGTTGTTGAGTCTGACCTTTTAAATGGTCATCAGAGAGAGAGAGAATCCTCTCTCTACAAAGGCGTTTGAGCCTGGTGCACTGAGGACAACTGAGACGATCCTGAACATGTTTTTGAGTCTGACCTTTTAAATGGTCATCAGAGAGAGAGAGAATCCTCTCTCTACAAAGGCATTTGAGCCTGGTACACTGAGGACCACTGAGACGATCCTGAACATGTTGATCAAGTTGGTTTTTGGAAAACTGCCGCCTCACTTCTCGTGTTCACATCTTTTTGTTTGTTTATTTTGTTGTTGTTGTTCTGATAGAAAAAGTTACGCTCTTTAGTGTAGCTTTGTCTCAGCCGTACCTCAGTGCTCAGTGCTACCTCAGTGCTACCTCAGTGCTACCTCAGTGCTCAGTGCTACCTCAGTGCTACCTCAGTGCTCAGTGCTCCTCAGTGCTACCTCAGTGCTCCTCAGTGCTACCTCAGTGCTACCTCAGTGCTACCTCAGTGCTACCTCAGTGCTCCTCAGTGCTACCTCAGTGCTCAGTGCTCCTCAGTGCTACCTCAGTGCTACCTCAGTGCTACCTCAGTGCTCAGTGCTACCTCAGTGCTCAGTGCTACCTCAGTGCTACCTCAGTGCTACCTCAGTGCTCAGTGCTACCTCAGTGCTCAGTGCTACCTCAGTGCTCAGTGTTACCTCAGTGCTCAGTGCTCCTCAGTGCTCCTCAGTGCTACCTTAGTGCTCAGTGCTACCTCAGTGCTCAGTGCTACCTCAGTGCTCAGTGCTACCTCAGTGCTACCTCAGTGCTCAGTGCTACCTCAGTGCTCAGTGCTACCTCAGTGCTCAGTGCTCCTCAGTGCTCAGTGCTACCTCAGTGCTCCTCAGTGCTACCTCAGTGCTCCTCAGTGCTACCTCAGTGCTCAGTGCTCCTCAGTGCTCAGTGCTACCTCAGTGCTACCTCAGTGCTCCTCAGTGCTACCTCAGTGCTCCTCAGTGCTACCTCAGTGCTACCTCAGTGCTCAGTGCTACCTCAGTGCTACCTCAGTGCTACCTCAGTGCTACCTCAGTGCTCCTCAGTGCTACCTCAGTGCTACCTCAGTGCTACCTCAGTGCTACTCAGTGCTACCTCAGTGCTACCTCAGTGCTCCTCAGTGCTCCTCAGTGCTACCTCAGTGCTACCTCAGTGCTACCTCAGTGCTCCTCAGTGCTACCTCAGTGCTCCTCAGTGCTCCTCAGTGCTACCTCAGTGCTCAGTGCTACCTCAGTGCTCCCTCAGTGCTACCTCAGTGCTCCCTCAGTGCTACCTCAGTGCTACCTCAGTGCTCCTCAGTGCTACCTCAGTGCTACCTCAGTGCTCCTCAGTGGTCCTCAGTGCTCTCAACCAGCAGGGAAAATAGCTCTGAGCCGTCTGCATGGTCCTAAACTGCATTTGCCTTTTAATGGGGATTGGAATGATTTTAGTATTTTAAATGATCGGTGTTGAGCTAGGGTATGGCGACGGACATCCTCTGCCATACTTAGGGTTGCCAACTGTCCCGTATTAGCCGGGATGTCCCTTATTTTGAGCTAAATTGGTTTGTCCCATACGGGACCTCCCTTGTCTCGTATATTCATCCAATCGCAGTAGAGCGTTTATATGGGTAGGCAGGTTTACAAGTAGCAGGGGTTAACAGAAGATGGATTCAATTCAAGATGGTTGTGGTTTTGATGAACCCTCAAAATACCCAGCGATGGAAAAAATAACCAATTGTCCTACATGGGTAAAAGTATAGATACCTTAACAGAAAGTTACTCAAGAAAAAGTGAAAGTCACCCAGTAAAACAACTACTTGAGTAAAGGTCTAAAAGTATTTGGTTTTAAATATGCTTAAGTACCAAAAGTAAAAATCCTTATATTATTTAAATCAAAATATATTTGTCACCTACTAGAACAGGTGTAGACGTTACCGTGAAATGCTTACTGATAGACCCTTAAAACCAACCATGCAGTTTTTCATGAAGAAAAAACACAGGTAATAACATATTTACTAAATTAACTAAAGTAACACAATAACAATAACGAGGCTACAGTATATACAGGGGGTACAGGTACCGAGTCAATGTGCCGGAGTACAGGTACCGAGTCAATGTGCCGGGGTACAGATAACGAGTCAATGTGCCGGGGTTCAGGTACCGAGTCAATGTGCCGGGGTACAGGTACCGGTACCGAGTCAATGTGCCGGGGTTCAGGTACAGAATCAATGTGCCGGGGTTCAGGTACCGAGTCAATGTGCCGGGGTACAGGTACCGAGTCAATGTGCCGGAGTACAGGTACCGAGTCAATGTGCCGGGGTTCAGCTACCGAGTCAATGTGCCGGGGTTCAGGTACCGAGTCAATGTGCCGGGGTTCAGCTACCGAGTCAATGTGCCGGGGTTCAGGTACCGAGTCAATGTGCCGGGGTACAGGTAGAGTCAATGTGCCGGGGTACAGGTAGAGTCAATGTGCCGGGGTACAGGTACCGAGTCAATGTGCCGGGGTTCAGGTACCGAGTCAATGTGCCGGGGTACAGGTAGAGTCAATGTGCCGGGGTACAGGTACCGAGTCAATGTGCCGGGGTTCAGCTACCGAGTCAATGTGCCGGGGTTCAGGTACCGAGTCAATGTGGGGGGGTTCAGGTACCGAGTCAATGTGCCAGGGTTCAGGTACCGAGTCAATGTGCCGGGGTTCAGGTACCGAGTCAATGTGCCGGGTTTCAGGTACCGAGTCAATGTGCCGGGGTTCAGGTACCGAGTCAATGTGCCGGGGTTCAGGTACCGAGTCAATGCGCCGGGGTACAGGTAGAGTAAATGCGCCGGGGTTCAGGTAGAGTCAATGTGCCGGGGTTCAGGTAGAGTCAATGTGCCGGGGTTCAGGTAGAGTCAATGTGCCGGGGTTCAGGTAGAGTCAATGTGCCGGGGTTCAGGTAGAGTCAATGTGCCGGGGTTCAGGTAGAGTCAATGTGCCGGGGTTCAGGTAGAGTCAATGTGCCGGGGTTCAGGTAGAGTCAATGTGCCGGGGTTCAGGTAGAGTCAATGTGCCGGGGTTCAGGTAGAGTCAATGTGCCGGGGTTCAGGTAGAGTCAATGTGCCGGGGTTCAGGTAGAGTCAATGTGCCGGGGTTCAGGTAGAGTCAATGTGCCGGGGTACAGGTACTGAGTCAATGTGCCGGGGTACAGGTACTGAGTCAATGTGCCGGGGTTCAGGTAGAGTCAATGTGCCGGGGTTCAGGTAGAGTCAATGTGCCGGGGTTCAGGTAGAGTCAATGTGCCGGGGTTCAGGTAGAGTCAATGTGCCGGGGTTCAGGTAGAGTCAATTTGCCGGGGTACAGGTACTGAGTCAATGTGCCGGGGTACAGGTACTGAGTCAATGTGCCGGGGTTCAGGTAGAGTCAATGTGCCGGGGTTCAGGTAGAGTCAATGTGCCGGGGTTCAGGTACCGAGTCAATGTGCCGGGGTTCAGGTACCGAGTCAATGTGCCGGGGTACAGGTACCGGTACCGAGTCAATGTGCCGGGGTTCAGGTACCGAGTCAATGTGCCGGGGTACAGGTAGAGTCAATGTGCCGGGGTACAGGTAGAGTCAATGTGCCGGGGTACAGGTAGAGTCAATGTGCCGGGGTACAGGTACCGAGTCAATGTGCCGGGGTACAGGTAGAGTTAAAGTGCCGGGGTACAGGTACTGAGTCAATGTGCCGGGGTACAGGTAGAGTCAATGTGCCGGGGTTCAGGTACCGAGTCAATGTGCCGGGGTTCAGGTACCGAGTCAATGTGCCGGGGTTCAGGTACCGAGTCAATGTGCCGGGGTTCAGGTACCGAGTCAATGTGCCGGGGTACAGGTAGAGTCAATGTGCCGGGGTACAGGTAGAGTCAATGTGCCGGGGTTCAGGTACCGAGTCAATGTGCCGGGGTTCAGGTACCGTCAATGTGCCTGGGTTCAGGTACCGAGTCAATGTGCCGGGGTACAGGTAGAGTCAATGTGCCTGGGTTCAGGTACCGAGTCAATGTGCCTGGGTTCAGGTAGAGTCAATGTGCCGGGGTTCAGGTAGAGTCAATGTGCCGGGGTTCAGGTAGAGTCAATGTGCCGGGGTTCAGGTAGAGTCAATGTGCCGGGGTTCAGGTAGAGTCAATGTGCCGGGGTTCAGGTAGAGTCAATGTGCCGGGGTTCAGGTAGAGTCAATGTGCCGGGGTACAGGTAGAGTCAATGTGCCGGGGTACAGGTAGAGTCAATGTGCCGGGGTACAGGTAGAGTCAATGTGCCGGGGTTCAGGTAGAGTCAATGTGCCGGGGTACAGGTAGAGTCAATGTGCCGGGGTACAGGTAGAGTCAATGTGCCGGGGTACAGGTAGAGTCAATGTGCCGGGGTACAGGTAGAGTCAATGTGCCGGGGTTCAGGTAGAGTCAATGTGCCGGGGTACAGGTAGAGTCAATGTGCCGGGGTACAGGTAGAGTCAATGTGCCGGGGTTCAGGTAGAGTCAATGTCCCGGGGTTCAGGTACCGAGTCAATGTGCCGGGGTACAGGTAGAGTCAATGTGCCGGGGTTCAGGTAGAGTCAATGTGCCGGGGTTCAGGTAGAGTCAATGTGCCGGGGTACAGGTAGAGTCAATGTGCCGGGGTACAGGTAGAGTCAATGTGCCGGGGTACAGGTAGAGTCAATGTGCCGGGGTTCAGGTAGAGTCAATGTGCCGGGGTACAGGTAGAGTCAATGTGCCGGGGTACAGGTAGAGTCAATGTGCCGGGTTCAGGTAGAGTCAATGTCCCGGGGTTCAGGTACCGAGTCAATGTGCCGGGGTACAGGTAGAGTCAATGTGCCGGGTTCAGGTAGAGTCAATGTGCCGGGGTTCAGGTAGAGTCAATGTGCCGGGTACAGGTAGAGTCAATGTGCCGGGGTTCAGGTAGAGTCAATGTGCCGGGGTACAGGTAGAGTCAATGTGCCGGGGTTCAGGTAGAGTCAATGTGCCGGGGTACAGGTAGAGTCAATGTGCCGGGGTTCAGGTAGAGTCAATGTGCCGGGGTTCAGGTAGAGTCAATGTGCCGGGGTTCAGGTAGAGTCAATGTGCCGGGGTTCAGGTAGAGTCAATGTGCCGGGGTTCAGGTAGAGTCAATGTGCCGGGGTACAGGTAGAGTCAATGTGCCGGGGTTCAGGTAGAGTCAATGTGCCGGGGTACAGGTAGAGTCAATGTGCCGGGGTTCAGGTAGAGTCAATGTGCCGGGGTACAGGTAGAGTCAATGTGCCGGGGTACAGGTAGAGTCAATGTGCCGGGGTACAGATAGAGTCAATGTGCCGGGGTTCAGGTAGAGTCAATGTGCCGGGTACAGGTAGAGTCAATGTGCCGGGGTTCAGGTAGAGTCAATGTGCCGGGGTACAGGTAGAGTCAATGTGCCGGGGTACAGGTAGAGTCAATGTGCCGGGGTACAGGTAGAGTCAATGTGCCGGGGTTCAGGTAGAGTCAATGTGCCGGGGTTCAGGTAGAGTCAATGTGCCGGGGTTCAGGTAGAGTCAATGTGCCGGCGTTCAGGTAGAGTCAATGTGCCGGGGTTCAGGTAGAGTCAATGTGCCGGGGTACAGGTAGAGTCAATGTGCCGGGGTTCAGGTAGAGTCAATGTGCCGGGGTTCAGGTAGAGTCAATGTGCCGGGGTTCAGGTAGAGTCAATGTGCCGGGGTTCAGGTAGAGTCAATGTGCCGGGGTACAGGTAGAGTCAATGTGCCGGGGTTCAGGTAGAGTCAATGTGCCGGGGTACAGGTAGAGTCAATGTGCCGGGGTTCAGGTAGAGTCAATGTGCCGGGGTACAGGTAGAGTCAATGTGCCGGGGTTCAGGTAGAGTCAATGTGCCGGGTTCAGGTAGAGTCAATGTGCCGGGGTACAGGTAGAGTCAATGTGCCGGGGTTCAGGTAGAGTCAATGTGCCGGGGTACAGGTAGAGTCAATGTGCCGGGGTTCAGGTAGAGTCAATGTGCCGGGGTTCAGGTAGAGTCAATGTGCCGGGGTACAGGTAGAGTCAATGTGCCGGGGTTCAGGTAGAGTCAATGTGCCGGGGTTCAGGTAGAGTCAATGTGCCGGGGTACAGGTAGAGTCAATGTGCCGGGGTACAGGTAGAGTCAATGTGCCGGGGTTCAGGTAGAGTCAATGTGCCGGGGTACAGGTAGAGTCAATGTGCCGGGGTTCAGGTAGAGTCAATGTGCCGGGGTTCAGGTAGAGTCAATGTGCCGGGGTTCAGGTAGAGTCAATGTGCCGGGGTTCAGGTAGAGTCAATGTGCCGGGGTTCAGGTAGAGTCAATGTGCCGGGGTTCAGGTAGAGCTGATATGAACATGGACTAAAGGGGCAGACAGCAGCATTTTTCTTGTTATTAAAATGTATTGATAGCCAGGGGCCACACTCCCAACACTATTTATCAAAAGATGCATTTGTGTTAAGTGAGTTTGCCAGAGGCAGTAGGGGTGACCAGGGATGTTCTCTTGATAAGTGTGTGAATTAGACCATTTTCCTGTCCTGCTAAACATTCTAAATGTAACGAGTACTTTTGGTTGTCAGGGAAAATGTATGGAGTAAAAAGTATGATATTTTCTTTAGGAGTGTAGTGAAGTAAAAGTTGTCAAAAAATGTAAAAGTAAAGTATAGATACCCCTAAAAAAAACGACTTAAGTAGTACTTTAAAGTATTATTTACTTAAGTACTTTACACCACTGCAAAATTCCATTCCATGAATGAGTCAACGTATGGAATCAGTCTGCTGATGAACACTGGTCCGCATCCTCATTGACTTCTACTTGTTTGTGTCAGACCTACTGTAGGCCGATGAATAGACAGGAATTGAATAGATGAATGAATGAATAGAATCACGAATTGTGATTCAAGGATCAGGATTTTCCATATTACAGGCTATGAATGCCAGGCTATTACTCGTATTAATTAAGAAGGGTACTTAGCTTTAGTCATCTGGGTCAATAAAGAGGATATAATCACCTGATTAAAAACAGATTTATTCAAATATAAACCTATAAATATAAACAATTACAATCTGCATTAAAAAACAAAATGAAATACATATTATTTAAATACTCTTCACATAGTCGGTGATTTCCTTTCTTATTAACAGAATGACAGAAGAACTCATTCATCTGTACCGCTTACATTCGTCAACGAATGAGAAAATTACTTTATATTCACAGAGAATCACATGGAATCAACTTTAAATCATTCATATGGAATCACATGGAATCAACTTTAAATCATTCATATGGAATCAAAGAGAATCAAGTTCAAAAAATTCACAGGGAATCAACTTTAAATCATTCATATGGAATCAAAGAGAATCAAGTTCAAAAAATTCACAGGGAATCAACTTTAAATCATTCATATGGAATCACATGGAATCAACTTTAAATCATTCACAGGGAATCACATGGAATCAAAATGAAATCATTCATATGGAATCACATGGAATCAAAATTAAATCATTCATATGGAATCAAAGAGAATCAAGTTCAAATAATTCACAGGGAATCAACTTTAAATCATTCACAGGGAATCACATCTAATCAAAATTAAATCATTCATATGGAATCATTCACAGGATATCAGATAGTTACTCTTTCCATACCTCTCCATCCCCCTCTACTTTCCCTCCCTCCACCCCTCCATCTCTTTCCCTCCCTGGCTCCCACCTCTTCACCCCTCTAGCTCCCACCTCTTCATCCCTCTAGCTCCCCACCTCTTCATCCCTCTAGCTCCCCACCTCTTCATCCCTCTAGCTCCCCACCTCTTCATCCCTCTAGCTCCCCACCTCTTCATCCCTCTAGCTCCCCACCTCTTCATCCCTCTAGCTCCCCACCTCTTCATCCCTCTAGCTCCCCACCTCTTCATCCCTCTAGCTCCCCACCTCTTCATCCCTCTAGCTCCCCACCTCTTCATCCCTCTAGCTCCCCACCTCTTCATCCCTCTAGCTCCCCACCTCTTCATCCCTCTAGCTCCCCACCTCTTCATCCCTCTAGCTCCCACCTCTTCATCCCTCTAGCTCCCCACCTCTTCATCCCTCTAGCTCCCCACCTCTTCATCCCTCTAGCTCCCCACCTCTTCATCCCTCTAGCTCCCCACCTCTTCATCACTCTAGCTCCCCACCTCTTCATCACTCTAGCTCCCCACCTCTTCATCACTCTAGCTCCCCACCTCTTCATCACTCTAGCTCCCCACCTCTTGCTCTCCTTCCTTACCCCTCTTGTGACTCAAGCCACAGCTGGACAGCTACATAGAGGACAGGCGTGTGTGTTTGTGTGTGTGTGTGTGTGGCCATTAGTCCCCAGGGAGGGTAGTCCAGAGAGCCCAGTATATTCCACTGGCCCAAGCGAATCTCTGAGGTCACAGTAATCAGATAAGGAACATGCTTAAGAACACAGGCTATGCCCCAAATGGTAGCCGATAAGGCCCTAGTCAAAAGTAGTGCACTATGTAGGGAATAGGGTTCCATAGGGCCCTAGTCAAAAGTAGTGCACTATGTAGGGAATAGGGTTCCATAGGGCCCTAGTCAAAAGTAGTGCACTATGTAGGGAATAGGGTTCCATAGGGCCCTAGTCAAAAGTAGTGCACTATGTAGGGAATAGGGTTCCATTGGGCCCTAGTCAAAAGTAGTGCACTATGTAGGGAATAGGGTTCCATTTGGGAAGTAGATATATTTACCCCTGCTCTTTCTCACTGTTGGGGCCTGTAGGTTGTTTCCCTGTGGAGGTCAAGCCAAGTGTTTCCATTGTGACATCACATTCAGCCAGCGCATAGGCTTATCCCATTGACGAGAACGTTTCCTAAAAATCTAAATGGCTGAATTATAATACATCCTGTTCCTGTTCCGATTGTCCTCCTTTCCCGTTCTCAGTGTTCCATTCTCAATGGTCTTTGTTTAAACCTTGTTCCTGAGAACTTTAGTCCATTTCCATTCTAATCAGCAACATCTCCACTACATTGTCCTTCAAGGCATGTGTTATACAGTACAATCATTTGTTCTTATTCTTGTCCATGTCCTTGGAAACGTATTGCAAACTTTTTACGTCTTTAGTGGCACATGGCTCATTCCTAGTCACAGAACCAAACGTCTCTGTTTTCCTCATACATAATGCTCAGTGTGTTTGTTGCTGTGTCCCTTCTGGGCACCCTTACTGTGTGTGTGTTGTGTTGCTCTCCCTGAAGAGTGTGATGTCCTCATAGTCCCCATATAGTTCAGATAACTGGGGAGCAGGTCACCATCAGGGTCCATCCCTGCTCCCGACACCAGGTCCAGATAACTCTCTCTGGGCTTTGTGTAGCTGGCCTCCCCCAGGTCCAGATAACTCTCTCTGGGCTTGGTGTAGCTGGCCTCCCCCAGGTCCAGATAACTCTCTCTGGGCTTGGTGTAGCTGGCCTCCCCCAGGTCCAGATAACTCTCTCTGGGCTTGGTGTAGCTGGCCTCCCCCAGGTCCAGATATCTCTCTCTGGGCTTGGTGTAGCTGGCCTCCCCCCAGGTCCAGATAACTCTCTCTGGGCTTGGTGTAGCTGGCCTCCCCCAGGTCCAGATAACTCTCTCTGGGCTTGGTGTAGCTGGCCTCCCCCAGGTCCAGATATCTCTCTCTGGGCTTGGTGTAGCTGGCCTCCCCCAGGTCCAGATATCTCTCTCTGGGCTTGGTGTAGCTGGCCTCCCCCAGGTCCAGATAACTCTCTCTGGGCTTGGTGTAGCTGTTCTCCCCCAGGTCCAGATAACTCTCTCTGGGCTTGGTGTAGCTGGCCTCCCCCAGGTCCAGATAACTCTCTCTGGGCTTGGTGTAGCTGGCCTCCCCCAGGTCCAGATAACTCTCTCTGGGCTTGGTGTAGCTGGCCTCCTCATGGGTAAATGCAGATGGCCCTTCTCCTGGTAAGGCGAAGCTTGCTGCATCTCCATCTCAGGCTTTGAGCACCAGGCTGGACTCATACCACAGCTATGCCAGGAAAGGTGTACTGCTCCTGGGCATAGCGCTTCTCCAGTGATGGGTGATGGCCAGCTGGAGGTGGAGAAGCTCTACCAGGTTGAGAAGGAGAGAGACTCCAGCGATGGTCTGGTGTAGATGGTGAAGATGGTCTTCTCCGTGGGTCTGGAGATGAAGCAGTCCACCGTGTGAGGACAGGGGTCGCGGACACACTCGAACCGGGCCGGGATCACGAAGCCATAGAGGTACCATAGTCCGACAATGAAGCCGACCTCCAGGAGGACCTTGAGGAGGATGCTGGCGGGCGTAGGCACAGAGGGAGACGGCCCTTCAGCTTAGGAGCCTCTGGGAGAGCTTTCACCACCTTTCTCCCTCCTTTCTCCTCCACTAGTTCTTCTATCTCATCCCGCATTCTCACCTCCCTCTTCTTCTCTCCATTCTTCTTTACTCCTCCCCTCTCTTGTCCCTCACAACCACTCTCCTCCGACCTCTTCTTCTCCTCCTCGTCTTCCTCCTCGTTCTTCTCCTTCGCAGCCCTCATGGCCACATACCCAAAATAGAAAATAGTCGGTGTGAAACAAAAAATCACCTGGAGCACAAAATAGCGGTAATGTGATATGGGGAAAGCTTTGTCGTAACACACAGCGGTACATCAGGTTGCTTGGTATTACAGACGAAGCTGTTCTGTTACGTCGTCCCAGGCTGACTCTGCGGCGGTGCCCAGGACCAGCATGCGGAACAGGAAGAGGACAGTGAGCCAGACACGGCCCACCCCGGTGCTATACTCCTGCCCCTCCTCCAACAGCTGCTCCAGGAAGGACCAGTCAGCTCTGGACATCCTCTGTCACCTGCAGGGGGAGACAGGTGAACTCATGTTAACGGGTTAGCACGTACACACATTGAAATACACATATACAGGTATGAGATGTAAGTGTCCATGTACAGACGTTCGCTTTTCTAGCTCTCTCTCTCTCACACACACACACACACACACACACACACACACACACACACACACACACACACACACACACACACACACACACACACACACACACACACACACACACACTTTCTATGACACAATGGTGAAACATCTGTGAATACATGCTGGGAAATTGTGTGTTAATACATTATTATGTTAATACATTAATATGTTTCTACATTATTATGATAATACATTAATATGTTTCTACATTATTATGATAATACATTATTATTTTCTACATTATTATGATAATACACTATTATGATAATACATTATTATTTTCTACATTATTATGATAATACACTATTATGATAATACATTATTATTTTCTACATTATTATGATAATACACTATTATGATAATACATTATTATTTTCTACATTATTTTCTACATTATTATGATAATACATTATTATTTTCTACATTATTATGATAATACACTATTATGATAATACAATAATATGTTAATACATTATTATGTTAATATATTATTATGTTAATACATTATTATAACCTCTTTCTATTTTAAAACACTTTAAAGTTTTTTCTTACTCTGGTTGTGTCTGAACTTGACATCTCGCTGTGATTTGTAAGGACATGTTATTTTGAAAGGACATGTTATTTTGAAAGGACATGTTATTTTGAAAGGACATGTTATTTTGAAAGGACATGTTATTTTGTAAGGACATGTTATTTTGAAAGGACATGTTATTTTGAAAGGACATGTTATTTTGAAAGGACATGTTATTTTGTAAGGACATGTTATTTTGTAAGGACATGTTATTTTGTAAGGACATGTTATTTTGTAAGGACATGTTATTTTGTAAGGACATGTTATTTTGTAAGGACATGTCCTGAGCTGTCAAACTTGTAACTGTAGGTTTGTAGAACGATAGAATGTTTTTACTAGAGATCATGTAAACACAACATGACACCCCTTAACCTTCTCTCTCCATGAGTTCACCACCCAACCATTTTCCACCTTTGTGTTTTGGTCTAAAGATCTGATATCAATGAGCCTCCATAGTATTCAAACATATGTTATTTTAGGCTTTCTGTCTGTATCATATTACCCAACACAGCTGTGGTTCAACATATGACTTTTATTAGTGTTTTATTATACTGATTTGAATACAGCAGCGTTGCAGTTCTTGATTTAAAAAAAACGGTGTGCCTTGCACCACCTACCATACCCCGTTCAAAGACACTTGAATATTTTGTCTTGCCTATTCAACCTCTGAATGGCACACATACACAATCCAAGTCTCAAATTGTCTCAAGGCTAAAAAAAAATCCTAATCCTAACCCGTCTCCTCCCCTTCATCTACATGTCTCCTCCCATTCATCTACATGTCTCCTCCCCTTCATCTACATGTCTCCTCCCCTACATCTACATGTCTCCTCCCCTACATCTACATGTCTCCTCCCCTACATCTACATGTCTCCTCCCCTACATCTACATGTCTCCTCCCCTACATCTACATGTCTCCTCCCCTACATCTACATGTCTCCTCCCCTACATCTACATGTCTCCTCCCCTTCATCTACATGTCTCCTCCCCTTCATCTACATGTCTCCTCCCCTTCATCTACATGTCTCCTCCCCTACATCTACCATGTCTCCTCCCCTACATCTACATGTCTCCTCCCATTCATCTATGTCTCTCCCTTCATCTACACTGATTGAAGTGGATTTAACAGAGTGACATCAATAAGGGATCATAGCTTTCACCTGGATTCACCTGGTCAGTCTATGACATGGAAGAGCAGGTGTTCATAATATTTTGTCCACTCAGTGTAAGAGCGTGTTCATAATGTTTTGTCCACTCGATGTAAAGAGCAGGTGTTCATAATGTTTTGTCCACTCAGTGTAAGAGCAGGTGTTCATAATGTTTTGTCCACTCAGTGTAAAGAGCAGGTGTTCATAATGTTTTGTATACTCAGTGTAAAGAGCAGGTGTTCATAATGTTTTGTATACTCAGTGTAAAGAGCAGGTGTTCATAATGTTTGTATACTCAGTGTAAAGAGCAGGTGTTCATAATGTTTTGTCCACTCAGTGTAAAGGCAGGTGTTCATAATGTTTTGTAAACTCAGTGTAAAGAAAGGTGTTCATCATGTTTTGTATACTCAGTGTAAAGAGCAGGTGTTCTTAATGTTTTGTATAATCAGTGTAAAGAGCAGGTGTTCCTAATTTTTTGTAAACTCAGTGTAAAGGCAGGTGTTCATAATGTTTTGTAAACTCAGTGTCCAGTTATCTTCGGACTCTGACATTGCTCGTTCTAATATTCTATATTTTGTAATTCCTGTCTATTTAGATCTGTGCATTTGGTCTTTAAATGATGTAGCTGACACACTAAATTGTGTCATTCTAGCAGCCAGGCTACAGGAAAAGCTGGATGGGAAACGGGTCCATTCTAGCAGCAGGCTACGGGGAACAGCTGGATAGGGAAAGGGTCCATTCTAGCAGCAGGCTACAGCTGGATAGAGGAAGCGGGTCCATTCTAGCAGCAGGCTACAGCTGGATAGGGGGAAGCGGGTCCATTCTAGCAGGCTACAGGGAACAGCTGGATAAGGGAAGCGGGTCCATTCTGGCAGCAGGCTACAGCTGGATAGGGGAAACGGGTCCATTCTAGCAGCAGGCTACAGGAACAGCTGGATAGGGAAGCGGGTCCATTCTAGCAGCAGGCTACAGCTGGATAGGGGAAACGGGTCCATTCTAGCAGCAGGCTACAGGGAGGATGGAACAGACCTGCATCACTATACTGACACCATTTCTGTTTCTAAAGGACTTATTTGGGTGTTTTTTAGCCTTTGTTCATATGTTTCAGAGCCCCAGCACTGCACAACGAGGAAGAGGAAGTGAAATCGCTGGTCCAATCAAATCACATGTTATTGGTCTGCGTTATTGCAGGTGTTGCTTTTGTAAAGTTTCTTAAAAACGTGTCTGGACCCCATTTTTTTAAAAATTAAAAAAATTGAGATTTGGTTGTAAAATATCTAACTTCTCCTTTAATAATAATGAGTTGAAACAATTAGATTTGTTTTTAACAGTAAAAGCACACAGTCCTGTGGGCCACGGTAAGTGTATCACCGCACCTGCCCAGAGGTCTGGACTTCTATGGTACTGAAGGTTATGTCCATGTCTTGTAACCAGGGTCATTGCTTCTGTGCTAGCTGATCCCAGCAGTCATTTGCCCACTGGGCAAAAAAAAAATGGTTTGAATGAAGTTGTTTCCACGTCATTTTTAACCCCCCACACACACACAAAAACATTTAAAAAAAATCTGGGATGACTTTGAATCCACTTTTGGAAAACTAATTAGATTTGCAAAAAGTCGACATCATAACAGCATTTCGTTTTCCACCCTACTGTAACCTAAATCCAATGACATTGTGAATAGTTTGGTTGATTTCACAGTGAATTCACGTTAGTTGACAACTGGGGTGGCAGGTAGCCTAGTGGTTAGAGCAGGTAGTCTAGTGGTTAGAGCAGGTAGTCTAGTGGTTAGAGCAGGTAGCCTAGTGGTTAGAGCAGGTAGTCTAGTGGTTAGAGGCAGGTAGTCTAGTGGTTAGAGGCAGGTAGTCTAGTGGTTAGAGGCAGGTAGTCTAGTGGTTAGAGCAGGTAGTCTAGTGGTTAGAGCAGGTAGCCTAGTGGTTAGAGCAGGTAGTCTAGTGGTTAGAGCAGGTAGCCTAGTGGTTAGAGGCAGGTAGCCTAGTGGTTAGAGCAGGTAGCCTAGTGGTTAGAGCAGGTAGCCTAGTGGTTAGAGGCAGGTAGTCTAGTGGTTAGAGGCAGGTAGTCTAGTGGTTAGAGGCAGGTAGTCTAGTGGTTAGAGCAGGTAGTCTAGTGGTTAGAGCAGGTAGCCTAGTGGTTAGAGCAGGTAGCCTAGTGGTTAGAGCAGGTAGCCTAGTGGTTAGAGCAGGTAGTCTAGTGGTTAGAGCAGGTAGCCTAGTGGTTAGAGGCAGGTAGCCTAGTGGTTAGAGCAGGTAGTCTAGTGGTTAGAGCAGGTAGCCTAGTGGTTAGAGGCAGGTAGTCTAGTGGTTAAAGCAGGTAGTCTAGTGGTTAGAGGCAGGTAGTCTAGTGGTTAGAGCAGGTAGCCTAGTGGTTAGAGCAGGTAGTCTAGTGGTTAAAGCAGGTAGTCTAGTGGTTAAAGCAGGTAGTCTAGTGGTTAGAGCAGGTAGTCTAGTGGTTAAAGCAGGTAGTCTAGTGGTTAAAGCAGGTAGTCTAGTGGTTAGAGCAGGTAGTCTAGTGGTTAGAGCAGGTAGCCTAGTGGTTAGAGCAGGTAGTCTAGTGGTTAGAGCAGGTAGCCTAGTGGTTAGAGGCAGGTAGCCTAGTGGTTAGAGCAGGTAGCCTAGTGGTTAGAGGCAGGCAGTCTAGTGGTTAAAGCAGGTAGTCTAGTGGTTAGAGGCAGGTAGTCTAGTGGTTAGAGCAGGTAGTCTAGTGGTTAAAGCAGGTAGTCTAGTGGTTAAAGCAGGTAGTCTAGTGGTTAGAGCAGGTAGTCTAGTGGTTAAAGCAGGTAGTCTAGTGGTTAGAGCAGGTAGTCTAGTGGTTAGAGCAGGTAGTCTAGTGGTTAGAGCAGGTAGCCTAGTGATTAGAGCAGGTAGCCTAGTGGTTAGAGGCAGGTAGCCTAGTGGTTAGAGCAGGTAGCCTAGTGGTTGAGGCAGGTAGCCTAGTGGTTAGAGCAGGTAGCCTAGTGGTTAGAGGCAGGTAGCCTAGTGGTTAGAGGCAGGTAGCCTAGTGGTTAGAGGCAGGTAGCCTAGTGGTTAGAGCAGGTAGCCTAGTGGTTAGAGGCAGGTAGCCTAGTGGTTAGAGGCAGGTAGCCTACTGGTTAGAGGCAGGTAGCCTAGTGGTTAGAGCAGGTAGCCTAGTGGTTAGAGGCAGGTACCCTAGTGGTTAGAGGCAGGTAGCCTAGTGGTTAGAGCAGGTAGCCTAGGTGTTAGCCTAGTGGTTAGAGCAGGTAGCCTAGTGGTTAGCCTAGTGGTTAGAGCAGGTAGCCTAGGTGTTAGCCTAATGGTTAGAGCAGGTAGCCTAGTGGTTAGAGAAGGTAGCCTAGTGGTTAGAGCAGGTAGCCTAGTGGTTAGAGAAGGTAGCCTAGTGGTTAGAGGCAGGTAGCCTAGTGGTTAGAGGCAGGTAGCCTAGTTGTAAGCCTAGTGGTTATAGGCAGGTAGCCTATGTGTTAGCCTAGTGGTTAGAGGCAGGTAGTCTAGTGTTTAGAGGCAGAGAGTCTAGTGGTTAGAGGCAGGTAGCCTAGTGGTTAGAGGCAGGTAGCCTAGTGGTTAGAGGCAGGTAGCCTAGTGGTTAGAGGCAGGTAGCCTAGTTGTGAGCCTAGTGGTTAGAGGCAGGTAGGCTAGTGGTTAGAGGCAGGAAGCCTAGGTGTTAGCCTAGTGGTTAGAGGCAGGTAGTCTAGTGGTTAGAGGCAGGTAGGCTAGTGGTTAGAGGCAGGTAGCCTAGTGGTTAGAGGCAGGTAGCCTAGTGGTTAAAGGCAGGTAGCCTAGTGGTTAGAGGCAGGTAGCCTAGTGGTTTAGAGCAGGTAGCCTAGTGGTTAGAGGCAGGTAGCCTAGTGGTTAGAGGCAGGTAGCCTAGTTGTGAGCCTAGTGGTTAGAGGCAGGTAGCCTAGTGGTTAGAGGCAGGAAGCCTAGGTGTTAGCCTAGTGGTTAGAGGCAGGTAGTCTAGTGGTTAGAGGCAGGTAGGCTAGTGGTTAGAGGCAGGTAGCCTAGTGGTTAGAGGCAGGTAGCCTAGTGGTTAGAGGCAGGTAGCCTAGTTGTGAGCCTAGTGGTTAGAGGCAGGTAGCCTAGTGGTTAAAGGCAGGTAGCCTAGTGGTTAGAGGCAGGTAGCCTAGTGGTTAAAGGCAGGTAGCCTAGTGGTTAGAGGCAGGTAGCCTAGTGGTTAGAGGCAGGTAGCCTAGTGGTTAGAGCATTGGACTTGTAACTGAAAGGTTGCAAGTTCAAATCCCAGAGCTGACAAGGTTCTGTCGTTCTGCCCCTGAACAGGCAGTTAACCCACTGCTCCCAGGCCGTCATTGAAAATAAGAGTTTGTTCTTAACTGACTTGCCAAGTTAAATAAACTCAGCCAAATGTAAATCAACACACGGGTATCATGTGCCCACAATGTCATAAGAATACATAAATAAAGACCCGTTATGGAATGAAAGCGCTGCATCTCTTACCTATCAGTTGTGAAGTTCGGTTATTTTATTTTGTTGACTTGACAGTACTCCCGTAGACGTGTTGTTTAACCAGCACCCCAGTCGGAATGAGCGGGGAGAATTTTCCAGTGCGTTTTATTGGCCTGCCCACAGGAACTTGGTCCAGGAAAGGAACGGATGAATTCTAAAAATATGTATCTGTTCACTCCTCCGAGATGGACTGTCGCTCTAGAAGGGGTTATTTGTTGAACTACTCATCTTGAATAAGTGATAGACCTTCAAGTTGATATCTTCAGCACTTATCTTATCAAAGTTGAGCAATAGGTATAGAAAGTGGAGTAATCTATGCCACTCAATTGACCAGTTGTCCCGAAACCATAAAGTTATGAAATAAAAAAGCTTTCAAAACGGTCTGTTCAACAATAGATTGGACACGTTGTAATTGTCATCGACGTTTGTTGATTTATTCAATTCCTAAGAAGTTACCGAGTTAACAACTCGTTTCGTGAAATGTCCCCGTAAATCCACACAATGGCGCCAGTCCACCGCTTTTCTAGGAAGATGACGCACCAGCGGAATGAACTGTTTGCTCCGTTAGTGTTGTTCAATGAGCGGTTAAACCATCGATGCTGACAAGGAAAAACACTAAATTAGTGCAGAATATAGATCGATACCTTCAGACGATGTTTATTATTTTCTTTGATAAGATATCAGAAGATCAACCCGGCGGAAATGGAATTAGCATAATAAAACAAACCCCATAAAAATCAGCCAGTTTAAACAAGAGATATGTTTTGTTTTGCATTGGATAATTCTCAATCCACCGCATCAAGCTATGTAACACTTCGCATCCGCGGAGAAAGTTGAGCTCGAGCGGTGTTTGTCAGACCACGAGACATCCCGAAAATCAGTATTCTCACAAAATTGTAGCGTCTTGGTTACCCACTAATATGACCCATCTGTGTAAAGGTGAGACTCACAAACTCCTACATATCGGTTTTTTGCTCTAATATGCCCACAGGCCTCACTCGTCTGAAGGTCCTGATACCGGGACAAAAACACATGGAAGTACTGCATATATGGAGAATGTCTAGTGACAGATATAAGGGGGTAAAGTACACTACATTACCAAAAAGTACAGTTCATTACCAAAGAACACTACGTTATCAAAAATACACTACATTACTAAAAGTACATACATTGCAAAAAGTACACTACATTACAAAAGTACACTACATTACCAAAGTACTACATTACAAAAGTACACAACATTACCAAAGTACACTACATTACTAAAAGTACACTACATTACCAAAAGTACACAACATTACGAAAAGTACACAACATTACCAAAAGTACACTACATTACTAAAAGTACACTACATTACCAAAAGTACACTCCATTACTAAAAATACACTACATTACCAAAAGTACACTACATTACCAAAAGTACACTACACCCAACATCTCATTGCAAAAATCATGGGCATTAATATGGAGTTGGTCCCCCCCTTTTCTGCTATAACAGCCTCCACTCTTCTGGGAAGGCTTTCCACTAGATGTTGGAACATTGCTGCTATAACAGCCTCCACTCTTCTGGGAAGGCTTTCCACTAGATGTTGGAACATTTCTGCAGGGACTTGCTTCCATTCAAGAGCATTAGTGAGAATCACTGATGTAGGCCTGGAAGCAAGGCCTACTTCATCTCTCATTGGCATTCCATTTTATCCCAAACCCGTTGCCGCAATTCAGAAGCACAGAATTGTCTAGAATGTCATTGAATGCTGTAGCATTAAGATTTCCCTTCACTGGAACTAAGGAAGCTAACCCGAACGCGTGAAAAACAGGCCCATACCATTATTCCTCCTCCACCAAAATGTAATAAACTGACTTGTTGGAAAGGTAGCATCCTATAACGGTGCCACATTGAATGTCACTGTCAGCTCTTCAGTAAGACCATTCTACTGCCAATGTTTGTCTATGGAGTGCATGTCTGTATTATCTACATTTTATACACACCTGTCGTGAGGGTGTGCCTGAAATAGCAGATCCACTAATTTGAAATGGTGGCCACATACTTTGTTTGGTCATTGAAAATTAGGAAGTTTACATACGCGGTTGGAGTCATTAAAAACTTCGTTTTTAAAACCAATCCACAGATTTCTTGTGGACAAACATATTCACGTTTTAAAATGTCAGTTAGGACATCTGCCTTGGTGCATATTTTTTAGTCATTTTCCAAACATTGGTTTACAGACAGATTTCACATGCTGTTCACTGTATCACAATTCCAGTGGGTCAAGAAGATTTACATACTAAGTTGACTGTGCCTTTAAACAGCTTGGAAAATTCCAGACATGATGTCATACGTGCTTTGGCTTTGACAGGCTAATTGACATCATTTAATCAATTGGAGGCGCCTGTGGATGTATTTCAAGACCTACCCTTCAAACTCAGTGTCTCTTTGGCATCATGGAAAATCAGCAGAAAATCAGCCAAGACCTCAGAACAAAAATTCTGGGCCTCAACAAGTCTGCTTCATCATGGGAGCAATTTCCAAACGCCTTGGGTGCCACGTTCATGCTGTACAAACAATAGTAAAATGTAAAAACCCTTTTCATAGGACACGCAGGCGTCCATACTGCTCAGGAAGGAGACGCGTTCTGTCTCCTAGAGATGAATGAGCTTTGCTTTGGTGCGGAAAAGTGCAAATCAATCCCAGAACAACATCAAAGACCTTGTGCAGAGATGCTGGAGGAAACACAGGTGCAAAAGTATCTATACCCACAGTAAAACGAGTCCTGCTCTCGACTATAACCTGAAAGGCTTCTTAGCAAGAAAGAAGCCACTGCTCCAAAACCACCATAAAAAGCCAGACTACAGTTTGCAACTGCACATGGGGACAAAGATCATACTTTTGGAGAAATGTCCTCTGGTCTGATGAAACAAAAATAGAACTGTTTGGCCGTAATGACCATCATTATGTTTGGAGGAATAAGGGGGAGACTTGCAAGCTGAAGAACACCATCCCAACTGTGAAGCACGGTGGTGGCAGCATCATGTTGTGGAGGTGCTTTGCTGCAGGAGGGAATGGTGCACTTCACAAAATAGATGGAATCCTGAGGAGGAAACTGGATATACAGTATTGAAGCAACATCTCAAGACATCAGTCAGGAAGTTAAAGCTTGGTCGCAAATGGGTCTTCCAAATGGACAGTAGTCACGATGGCAACACCCATCCGTAGCACGCGCTCCAGCAGGTGTATCTCACTGATCATCCCTAAAGCCAACACCTCATTTGGCCGCCTTTCGTTCAAGTTCTCTGCTGCCTGTGACTGGAACGAATTGCAAAAATCACTGAAGTTGGAGACTTTTATCTCCCTCACCAACTTCAAACATCAGCTATCTGAGCAGCTAACCGATCGCTGCAGCTGTACATAGTCTATCGGTAAATAGCCCACCCATTTTTACCTACCTACATACTGTTTTTATTTATTTACTTTTCTGCTCTTTTGCACACCAATATCTCTACCTGTACATGACCATCTGATCATTTATCACTCCAGTGTTAATCTGCAAAATTGTAATTATTCGCCTACCTCCTCATGCCTTTTGCACACAATGTATATAGACTCCCCTTTTTTTTCCTACTGTGTTATTGACTTGTTAATTGTTTACTCCATGTGTAACTCTGTGTCGTCTGTTCACACTGCTATGCTTTATCTTGGCCAGGTCGCAGTTGCAAATGAGAACTTGTTCTCAACTAGCCTACCTAAAGGTGAAAAAAAGTGACCCCAAGCATACTTCTAAAATTGTGGGAAATGGCTTAAGGAGAACAAAGTCAAGGTATTAGAATGGCCATCACAAAGCCCTGTCCTCAATCCTATACAAAATTTGTGGGCAAAACTGAAAAAGCGTGTGCGAGCAAGGAGGCCTACAAACCTGACTCAGTTACACCAGCTCTGTCAGGAGGAATGGGCCAAAATTCACCCAACTTATTGTGGGAAGCTTGTGGAAGGCTACCCGAAACGTTTGACCCAAGTTAAACAATTTAAAGGCAATGCTACCAAATACTAACTGAGTGTATGTAAACTTCTGACCCACTGGGAATGTGATGAAAGAAGTAAAAGCTGAAATAAATCATCCTCTCTACTATTATTCTGACATTTCACATCTTAAAATAAAGTGGTAATATTAAATGTCAGGAAAACTGAGATTAAATGTATTTTGCTAAATTAATAAACTTCCAACTTCAACTGTATATAGTCGGCTGTATTATATATATATATATATATAGTAGGCTGTACTGATATGTAT
>NW_025749710.1:2500-23076 GCF_021184085.1 Oncorhynchus gorbuscha | reverse complement strand
TCTCTCTCCTTCCCTCTCTCCTTCCTTCTTCTCTCCTTCCCTCTCTCTCTCCTTCCCTCTCTCTCCTTCCCTCTCTCTCCTTCCCTCTCTCCTTCCTTCTCTCTCCTTCCTTCTCTCTCCTTCTCTCCTTCCCTCTCTCTCCTTCCTTCTCTCCTTCCCTCTCTCTCTAGGTGTATCCCTCCTTCCCTCTCTCTCCTTCCCTCTCTCCTTCCCTCTCTCCTTCCCTCTAATATATATATAATATATATGCCATTTAGCAGACGCTTTTATCCAAAGCGACTTACAGTCATGTGTGCATACATTCTACGTATGGGTGGTCCCGGAGATCGAACCCACTACCCTGGCGTTACAAGCGCCATGCTCTACCAACTGAGCTACGACCTCCATCCCACTCTCCATCCCTCTCCCCTTCCCTCTCTCCTTCCCTCTCTCCATCCCTCCCTCCCTCTCTCCCTCCCTCTCTCCATCCCTCTCTCTCCTTCCCTCTCTCTCCTTCCCTCTCTCTCTCCTTCCCTCTCTCCTTCCCTCTCTCCTTCCCTCTCTCTCCATCCCTCTCTCTCTAGGTGTATCCCTCCTTCCCTCTCTCCTTCCCTCTATCCTTCCCTCTCTCTCCTTCCCTCTCTCCTTCCTTCTCTCTCCTTCCCTCTCTCTCCTTCCTTCTCTCTCCTTCCCTCTCTCTCCTTCCCTCTCTCTCCTTCCTTCTCTCTCCTTCCCTCTCTCTCCTTCCTTCTCTCCTTCCCTCTCGCTCCTTCCTTCTCTCCTTCCCTCTCGCTCCTTCACTCTCTCTCCTTCCTTCTCTCTCTTCCCTCTCGCTCCTTCCTTCTCTCCTTCCTTCTCTCTCTCCTTCACTCTCTCTCTTCCTTCTCTCCTTCCCTCTCGCTCCATCCCTCTCTCTCCTTCCTTCTCTCTCCATCCCTCTCTCTCATTCCCTCTCTACTCCTTCCCTCTCTCTCTAGGTGTATCCCTCCTAAGATCATGTAGCTGCAGCAGCTGGCATCAATATGGCCTCTGTTGTTTCTTCTGCAGTTTTAGACCAGAACTGGAAACTTACATTCATAGAGATAATCAGTTTAAAAGATAATGAAAACAGAGATTGTTTACAGAAGATCCCGACTGTTGGAAACACAGTAATCAGTGGGGTTGGGAGTAGAGGTGACAGTACAGCGCAGGGGAGAGGGGGTGTGTCTGCAGGATCCTTGGTGTATTCCATGGTCTTCAACCTTCCTCAGAGTCGAACAGGGCTGTGTCCCAAATTACACCCTATACAGTGCACTACATTTGACCGGAGGCCATACAAAAGTAGTGCACTATACAGGAACAGGGTGCTACGGCCCATAGGTCTCTAGTCTAAAGTAGTGCACTATACAGGGAACAGGGTGCTACGGCCCATAGGTCTCTAGTCTAAAGTAGTGCACTATATAGGGAATAGGTCTCTGGTCTAAAGTAGTGCACTATATAGGGAACAGGGTGCTACGGCCCATAGGTCTCTAGTCTATACAGGGAACAGGGTGCTACGGCCCATAGGTCTCTAGTCTAAAGTAGTGCACTATACAGGGAACAGGGTGCTACGGCCCATAGGTCTCTAGTCTATACAGGGAACAGGGTGCTACGGCCAATAGGTCTCTAGTCTAAAGTAGTGCACTATACAGGGAACAGGGTGCTACGGCCCATAGGTCTCTAGTCTATACAGGGAACAGGGTGCTACGGCCCATAGGTCTCTAGTCTATACAGGGAACAGGGTGCTATGGCCCATAGGTCTCTAGTCTAAAGTAGTGCACTATACAGGGAATAGGTCTCTGGTCTAAAGTAGTGCACTATATAGGGAATAGGTCTCTGGTCTAAAGTAGTGCACTATATAGGGAATAGGTCTCTGGTCTAAAGTAGTGCACTATATAGGGAATAGGTCTCTAGTCTAAAGTAGTGCACTATATAGGGAACAGGGTGCTACGGCCCATAGGTCTCTAGTCTATACAGGGAACAGGGTGCTACGGCCCATAGGTCTCTAGTCTAAAGTAGTGCACTATACAGGGAACAGGGTGCTACGGCCCATAGGTCTCTAGTCTATACAGGGAACAGGGTGCTACGGCCCATAGGTCTCTAGTCTAAAGTAGTGCACTATACAGGGAACAGGGTGCTACGGCCCATAGGTCTCTAGTCTAAAGTAGTGCACTATACAGGGAACAGGGTGCTATGGCCCATAGGTCTCTAGTCTATACAGGGAACAGGGTGCTACGGCCCATAGGTCTCTAGTCTAAAGTAGTGCACTATACAGGGAATAGGTCTCTGGTCTAAAGTAGTGCACTATATAGGGAATAGGTCTCTGGTCTAAAGTAGTGCACTATATAGGAATAGGTCTCTGGTCTAAAGTAGTGCACTATATAGGAATAGATCTCTGGTCTAAAGTAGTGCACTATATAGGGAACAGGGTGCTACGGCCCACAGGTCTCTAGTCTAAAGTAGTGCACTATATAGGGAACAGGGTGCTACGGCCCATAGGTCTCTGGTCTAAAGTAGTGCACTATATAGGGAATAGGTCTCTGGTCTAAAGTAGTGCACTATATAGGGAATAGGTCTCTAGTCTAAAGTAGTGCACTATATAGGGAATAGGTCTCTAGTCTAAAGTAGTGCACTATATAGGGAATAGGTCTCTAGTCTAAAGTAGTGCACTATACAGGGAACAGGGTGCTACGGCCCATAGGTCTCTGGTCTAAAGTAGTGCACTATATAGGGAACAGGGTGCTACGGCCCATAGGTCTCTAGTCTATACAGGGAACAGGGTGCTACGACCCATAGGTCTCTAGTCTATATAGTGAACAGGGTGCTACGGCCCATAGGTCTCTAGTCTATACAGGGAACAGGGTGCTACGGCCCATAGGTCTCTAGTCTATACAGGGAACAGGGTGCTACGGCCCATAGGTCTCTAGTCTATACAGGGAACAGGGTGCTACGACCCATAGGTCTCTAGTCTATATAGTGAACAGGGTGCTACGGCCCATAGGTCTCTAGTCTATACAGGGAACAGGGTGCTACGGCCCATAGGTCTCTAGTCTATACAGGGAACAGGGTGCTACGGCCCATAGGTCTCTAGTCTAAAGTAGTGCACTATATAGGGAATAGGGTTCCATAGGTCTCTGGTCTAAAGTAGTGCACTATACAGGGAACAGGGTGCTATGGCCCATAGGTCTCTAGTCTATACAGGGAACAGGGTGCTACGGCCCATAGGTCTCTAGTCTAAAGTAGTGCACTATACAGGGAACAGGGTGCTACGGCCCATAGGTCTCTAGTCTATACAGGGAACAGGGTGCTACGGCCCATAGGTCTCTAGTCTAAAGTAGTGCACTATACAGGGAACAGGGTGCTACGGCCCATAGGTCTCTAGTCTAAAGTAGTGCACTATACAGGGAACAGGGTGCTATGGCCCATAGGTCTCTAGTCTATACAGGGAACAGGGTGCTACGGCCCATAGGTCTCTAGTCTAAAGTAGTGCACTATACAGGGAATAGGTCTCTGGTCTAAAGTAGTGCACTATATAGGGAATAGGTCTCTGGTCTAAAGTAGTGCACTATATAGGGAATAGGTCTCTGGTCTAAAGTAGTGCACTATATAGGGAATAGATCTCTGGTCTAAAGTAGTGCACTATATAGGGAACAGGGTGCTACGGCCCACAGGTCTCTAGTCTAAAGTAGTGCACTATATAGGGAACAGGGTGCTACGGCCCATAGGTCTCTGGTCTAAAGTGGTCCTTCTGTAGCTCAGTTGGTAGAGCATGGCGCTTGTAACGCCAGGGTAGTGGGTTCGATCCCCGGGACCACCCATACGTAGAATGTATGCACACATGACTGTAAGTCGCTTTGGATAAAAGCGTCTGCTAAATGACATATATTAAGTAGTGCACTATATAGGGAATAGGTCTCTGGTCTAAAGTAGTGCACTATATAGGGAATAGGTCTCTAGTCTAAAGTAGTGCACTATATAGGGAATAGGTCTCTAGTCTAAAGTAGTGCACTATATAGGGAATAGGTCTCTAGTCTAAAGTAGTGCACTATACAGGGAACAGGGTGCTACGGCCCATAGGTCTCTGGTCTAAAGTAGTGCACTATATAGGGAACAGGGTGCTACGGCCCATAGGTCTCTAGTCTATACAGGGAACAGGGTGCTACGACCCATAGGTCTCTAGTCTATATAGTGAACAGGGTGCTACTCGGCCCATAGGTCTCTAGTCTATACAGGGAACAGGGTGCTACGGCCCATAGGTCTCTAGTCTATACAGGGAACAGGGTGCTACGGCCCATAGGTCTCTAGTCTATACAGGGAACAGGGTGCTACGACCCATAGGTCTCTAGTCTATATAGTGAACAGGGTGCTACGGCCCATAGGTCTCTAGTCTATACAGGGAACAGGGTGCTACGGCCCATAGGTCTCTAGTCTATACAGGGAACAGGGTGCTACGGCCCATAGGTCTCTAGTCTAAAGTAGTGCACTATATAGGGAATAGGGTTCCATAGGTCTCTGGTCTAAAGTAGTGCACTATATAGGGAACAGGGTGCTACGGCCCATAGGTCTCTAGTCTAAAGTAGTGCACTATACAGGGAACAGTGTGCTACGGCCCATAGGTCTCTAGTCTATACAGGGAACAGGGTGCTACGGCCCATAGGTCTCTAGTCTAAAGTAGTGCACTATATAGGGAATAGGGTTCCATAGGTCTCTGGTCTAAAGTAGTGCACTATATAGGGAACAGGGTGCTACGGCCCATAGGTCTCTAGTCTAAAGTAGTGCACTATACAGGGAACAGGGTGCTACGGCCCATAAGTCTCTGGTCTAAAGTAGTGCACTATACAGGGAACAGGGTGCTACGACCCATAGGTCTCTAGTCTATACAGGGAAAAGGGTGCTACGGCCCATAGGTCTCTAGTCTAAAGTAGTGCACTATACAGGGAATAGGGTGCTACAACCCATAGGTCTCTGGTCTAAAGTAGTGCACTATACAGGGAACAGGGTGCTACGGCCCATAGGTCTCTAGTCTAAAGTAGTGCACTATACAGGGAATAGGTCTCTGGTCTAAAGTAGTGCACTATATAGGGAATAGGTCTCTGGTCTAAAGTAGTGCACTATATAGGGAATAGGTCTCTGGTCTAAAGTAGTGCACTATACAGGGAACAGGGTGCTACGACCCATAGGTCTCTAGTCTATACAGGGAACAGGGTGCTACGGCCCATAGGTCTCTAGTCTAAAGTAGTGCACTATACAGGGAATAGGGTGCTACGACCCATAGGTCTCTAGTCTAAAGTAGTGCACTATACAGGGAATAGGGTGCTACGACCCATAGGTCTCTAGTCTAAAGTAGTGCACTATACAGGGAACAGGGTGCTATGGCCAATAGGTCTCTAGTCTATACAGGGAACAGGGTGCTACGGCCCATAGGTCTCTAGTCTAAAGTAGTGCACTATACAGGGAACAGGGTGCTACGGCCCATAGGTCTCTAGTCTATACAGGGAACAGGGTGCTACGGCCCATAGGTCTCTAGTCTAAAGTAGTGCACTATACAGGGAACAGGGTGCTACGGCCCATAGGTCTCTAGTCTATACAGGGAACAGGGTGCTACGGCCCATAGGTCTCTAGTCTAAAGTAGTGCACTATACAGGGAACAGGGTGCTACGGCCCATAGGTCTCTAGTCTATACAGGGAACAGGGTGCTACGGCCCATAGGTCTCTAGTCTATACAGGGAACAGGGTGCTACAGCCCATAGGTCTCTAGTCTATACAGGGAACAGGGTGCTACGGCCCATAGGTCTCTAGTCTATACAGGGAACAGGGTGCTACGGCCCATAGGTCTCTAGTCTAAAGTAGTGCACTATACAGGGAATAGGTCTCTGGTCTAAAGTAGTGCACTATATAGGGAATAGGTCTCTGGTCTAAAGTAGTGCACTATATAGGGAATAGGTCTCTGGTCTAAAGTAGTGCACTATATAGGGAATAGGTCTCTAGTCTAAAGTAGTGCACTATATAGGGAATAGGTCTCTAGTCTAAAGTAGTGCACTATATAGGGAATAGGTCTCTAGTCTAAAGTAGTGCACTATATAGGGAACAGGGTGCTACGGCCCATAGGTCTCTAGTCTAAAGTAGTGCACTATACAGGGAACAGGGTGCTACGGCCCATAGGTCTCTAGTCTAAAGTAGTGCACTATATAGGAATAGGTCTCTGGTCTAAAGTAGTGCACTATACAGGGAACAGGGTGCTACAGCCCATAGGTCTCTAGTCTATACAGGGAACAGGGTGCTACGGCCCATAGGTCTCTAGTCTATACAGGGAACAGGGTGCTACGGCCCATAGGTCTCTAGTCTATACAGGGAACAGGGTGCTACGGCCCATAGGTCTCTAGTCTATATAGGGAACAGGGTGCTACGGCCCATAGGTCTCTAGTCTATACAGGGAACAGGGTGCTACGGCCCATAGGTCTCTAGTCTATACAGGGAACAGGGTGCTACGGCCCATAGGTCTCTAGTCTATACAGGGAACAGGGTGCTACGGCCCATAGGTCTCTAGTCTATACAGGGAACAGGGTGCTACGGCCCATAGGTCTCTAGTCTATACAGGGAACAGGGTGCTACGGCCCATAGGTCTCTAGTCTATACAGGGAACAGGGTGCTACGGCCCATAGGTCTCTAGTCTATACAGGGAACAGGGTGCTACGGCCCATAGGTCTCTAGTCTATATAGGGAACAGGGTGCTACGGCCCATAGGTCTCTAGTCTATACAGGGAACAGGGTGCTACGGCCCATAGGTCTCTAGTCTATACAGGGAACAGGGTGCTACTGCCCATAGGTCTCTAGTCTATACAGGGAACAGGGTGCTACGGCCCATAGGTCTCTAGTCTATACAGGGACCAGGGTGCTACGGCCCATAGGTCTCAAGTCTATACAGGGAACAGGGTGCTACGGCCCATAGGTCTCTAGTCTAAAGTAGTGCACTATACAGGGAACAGGGTGCTACGGCCCATAGGTCTCTAGTCTAAAGTAGTGCACTATACAGGGAACAGGGTGCTACGGCCCATAGGTCTCTAGTCTAAAGTAGTGCACTATACAGGGAACAGGGTGCTACGGCCCATAGGTCTCTAGTCTATACAGGGAACAGGGTGCTACGGCCCATAGGTCTCTAGTCTATACAGGGAACAGGGTGCTACGGCCCATAGGTCTCTAGTCTAAAGTAGTGCACTATACAGGGAATAGGTCTCTGGTCTAAAGTAGTGCACTATATAGGGAATAGGTCTCTGGTCTAAAGTAGTGCACTATATAGGGAATAGGTCTCTGGTCTAAAGTAGTGCACTATATAGGGAATAGATCTCTGGTCTAAAGTAGTGCACTATATAGTGAACAGGGTGCTACGGCCCATAGGTCTCTAGTCTAAAGTAGTGCACTATATAGGGAACAGGATGCTACGGCCCATAGGTCTCTGGTCTAAAGTAGTGCACTATATAGGGAATAGGTCTCTGGTCTAAAGTAGTGCACTATATAGGGAATAGGTCTCTAGTCTAAAGTAGTGCACTATATAGGGAATAGGTCTCTAGTCTAAAGTAGTGCACTATATAGGGAATAGGTCTCTAGTCTAAAGTAGTGCACTATACAGGGAACAGGGTGCTACGGCCCATAGGTCTCTGGTCTAAAGTAGTGCACTATATAGGGAACAGGGTGCTACGGCCCATAGGTCTCTAGTCTATACAGGGAACAGGGTGCTACGACCCATAGGTCTCTAGTCTATATAGTGAACAGGGTGCTACGGCCCATAGGTCTCTAGTCTATACAGGGAACAGGGTGCTACGGCCCATAGGTCTCTAGTCTATACAGGGAACAGGGTGCTACGGCCCATAGGTCTCTAGTCTATACAGGGAACAGGGTGCTACGACCCATAGGTCTCTAGTCTATATAGTGAACAGGGTGCTACGGCCCATAGGTCTCTAGTCTATACAGGGAACAGGGTGCTACGGCCCATAGGTCTCTAGTCTATACAGGGAACAGGGTGCTACGGCCCATAGGTCTCTAGTCTAAAGTAGTGCACTATATAGGGAATAGGGTTCCATAGGTCTCTGGTCTAAAGTAGTGCACTATATAGGGAACAGGGTGCTACGGCCCATAGGTCTCTAGTCTATACAGGGAACAGGGTGCTACGGCCCATAAGTCTCTAGTCTAAAGTAGTGCACTATATAGGGAATAGGGTTCCATAGGTCTCTGGTCTAAAGTAGTGCACTATATAGGGAACAGGGTACTACGGCCCATAGGTCTCTAGTCTAAAGTAGTGCACTATACAGGGAACAGGGTGCTACGGCCCATAAGTCTCTGGTCTAAAGTAGTGCACTATACAGGGAACAGGGTGCTACGACCCATAGGTCTCTAGTCTATACAGGGAACAGGGTGCTACGGCCCATAGGTCTCTAGTCTAAAGTAGTGCACTATACAGGGAATAGGGTGCTACAACCCATAGGTCTCTAGTCTAAAGTAGTGCACTATACAGGGAACAGGGTGCTACGGCCCATAGGTCTCTAATCTAAAGTAGTGCACTATACAGGGAATAGGTCTCTGGTCTAAAGTAGTGCACTATATAGGGAATAGGTCTCTGGTCTAAAGTAGTGCACTATATAGGGAATAGGTCTCTAGTCTAAAGTAGTGCACTATACAGGGAACAGGGTGCTACGGCCCATAGGTCTCTAGTCTATACAGGGCACAGGGTGCTATGGCCCATATGTCTCTAGTCTATACAGGGAACAGGGTGCTACGGCCCATAGGTCTCTAGTCTAAAGTAGTGCACTATACAGGGAACAGGGTGCTACGGCCCATAGGTCTCTAGTCTAAAGTAGTGCACTATACAGGGAACAGGGTGCTACGGCCCATAGGTCTCTAGTCTAAAGTAGTGCACTATACAGGGAATAGGGTGCTACGACCCATAGGTCTCTAGTCTAAAGTAGTGCACTATATAGGGAATAGGGTGCTACGGCCCATAGGTCTCTGGTCTAAAGTAGTGCACTATACAGGGGACAGGGTGCTACGGCCCATAGGTCTCTAGTCTATACAGGGAACAGGGTGCTACGGCCAATAGGTCTCTAGTCTATACAGGGAACAGGGTGCTACGGCCCATAGGTCTCTAGTCTAAAGTAGTGCACTATACAGGGAACAGGGTGCTACGGCCCATAGGTCTCTAGTCTAAAGTAGTGCACTATACAGGGAACAGGGTGCTACGGCCCATAGGTCTCTAGTCTATACAGGGAACAGGGTGCTACGGCCCATAGGTCTCTAGTCTATACAGGGAACAGGGTGCTACGGCCCATAGGTCTCTAGTCTAAAGTAGTGCACTATACAGGGAACAGGGTGCTACGGCCCATAGGTCTCTAGTCTATACAGGGAACAGGGTGCTACGGCCAATAGGTCTCTAGTCTAAAGTAGTGCACTATACAGGAACAGGTGCTACGGCCCATAGGTCTCTAGTCTATACAGGGAACAGGGTGCTACGGCCCATAGGTCTCTAGTCTATACAGGGAACAGGGTGCTATGGCCCATAGGTCTCTAGTCTAAAGTAGTGCACTATACAGGGAATAGGTCTCTGGTCTAAAGTAGTGCACTATATAGGAATAGGTCTCTGGTCTAAAGTAGTGCACTATATAGGGAATAGGTCTCTGGTCTAAAGTAGTGCACTATATAGGGAATAGGTCTCTAGTCTAAAGTAGTGCACTATAGGGGAACAGGGTGCTACGGCCCATAGGTCTCTAGTCTATACAGGGAACAGGGTGCTACGGCCCATAGGTCTCTAGTCTAAAGTAGTGCACTATACAGGGAACAGGGTGCTACGGCCCATAGGTCTCTAGTCTATACAGGGAACAGGGTGCTACGGCCCATAGGTCTCTAGTCTAAAGTAGTGCACTATACAGGGAACAGGGTGCTACGGCCCATAGGTCTCTAGTCTAAAGTAGTGCACTATACAGGGAACAGGGTGCTATGGCCCATAGGTCTCTAGTCTATACAGGGAACAGGGTGCTACGGCCCATAGGTCTCTAGTCTAAAGTAGTGCACTATACAGGGAATAGGTCTCTGGTCTAAAGTAGTGCACTATATAGGGAATAGGTCTCTGGTCTAAAGTAGTGCACTATATAGGGAATAGGTCTCTGGTCTAAAGTAGTGCACTATATAGGGAATAGATCTCTGGTCTAAAGTAGTGCACTATATAGGAACAGGGTGCTACGGCCCACAGGTCTCTAGTCTAAAGTAGTGCACTATATAGGGAACAGGGTGCTACGGCCCATAGGTCTCTGGTCTAAAGTAGTGCACTATATAGGGAATAGGTCTCTGGTCTAAAGTAGTGCACTATATAGGGAATAGGTCTCTAGTCTAAAGTAGTGCACTATATAGGGAATAGGTCTCTAGTCTAAAGTAGTGCACTATATAGGAATAGGTCTCTAGTCTAAAGTAGTGCACTATACAGGAACAGGGTGCTACGGCCCATAGGTCTCTGGTCTAAAGTAGTGCACTATATAGGGAACAGGGTGCTACGGCCCATAGGTCTCTAGTCTATACAGGGAACAGGGTGCTACGACCCATAGGTCTCTAGTCTATATAGTGAACAGGGTGCTACGGCCCATAGGTCTCTAGTCTATACAGGGAACAGGGTGCTACGGCCCAGGTCTCTAGTCTATACAGGGAACAGGGTGCTACGGCCCATAGGTCTCTAGTCTATACAGGGAACAGGGTGCTCGACCCATAGGTCTCTAGTCTATATAGTGAACAGGGTGCTACGGCCCATAGGTCTCTAGTCTATACAGGGAACAGGGTGCTACGGCCCATAGGTCTCTAGTCTATACAGGGAACAGGGTGCTACGGCCCATAGGTCTCTAGTCTAAAGTAGTGCACTATATAGGGAATAGGGTTCCATAGGTCTCTGGTCTAAAGTAGTGCACTATACAGGGAACAGGGTGCTATGGCCCATAGGTCTCTAGTCTATACAGGGAACAGGGTGCTACGGCCCATAGGTCTCTAGTCTAAAGTAGTGCACTATACAGGGAACAGGGTGCTACGGCCCATAGGTCTCTAGTCTATACAGGGAACAGGGTGCTACGGCCCATAGGTCTCTAGTCTAAAGTAGTGCACTATACAGGGAACAGGGTGCTACGGCCCATAGGTCTCTAGTCTAAAGTAGTGCACTATACAGGGAACAGGGTGCTATGGCCCATAGGTCTCTAGTCTATACAGGGAACAGGGTGCTACGGCCCATAGGTCTCTAGTCTAAAGTAGTGCACTATACAGGGAATAGGTCTCTGGTCTAAAGTAGTGCACTATATAGGGAATAGGTCTCTGGTCTAAAGTAGTGCACTATATAGGGAATAGGTCTCTGGTCTAAAGTAGTGCACTATATAGGGAATAGATCTCTGGTCTAAAGTAGTGCACTATATAGGGAACAGGGTGCTACGGCCCACAGGTCTCTAGTCTAAAGTAGTGCACTATATAGGGAACAGGGTGCTACGGCCCATAGGTCTCTGGTCTAAAGTAGTGCACTATATAGGGAATAGGTCTCTGGTCTAAAGTAGTGCACTATATAGGGAATAGGTCTCTAGTCTAAAGTAGTGCACTATATAGGGAATAGGTCTCTAGTCTAAAGTAGTGCACTATATAGGGAATAGGTCTCTAGTCTAAAGTAGTGCACTATACAGGGAACAGGGTGCTACGGCCCATAGGTCTCTGGTCTAAAGTAGTGCACTATATAGGGAACAGGGTGCTACGGCCCATAGGTCTCTAGTCTATACAGGGAACAGGGTGCTACGACCCATAGGTCTCTAGTCTATATAGTGAACAGGGTGCTACGGCCCATAGGTCTCTAGTCTATACAGGGAACAGGGTGCTACGGCCCATAGGTCTCTAGTCTATACAGGAACAGGGTGCTACGGCCCATAGGTCTCTAGTCTATACAGGGAACAGGGTGCTACGACCCATAGGTCTCTAGTCTATATAGTGAACAGGGTGCTACGGCCCATAGGTCTCTAGTCTATACAGGGAACAGGGTGCTACGGCCCATAGGTCTCTAGTCTATACAGGGAACAGGGTGCTACGGCCCATAGGTCTCTAGTCTAAAGTAGTGCACTATATAGGGAATAGGGTTCCATAGGTCTCTGGTCTAAAGTAGTGCACTATATAGGGAACAGGGTGCTACGGCCCATAGGTCTCTAGTCTAAAGTAGTGCACTATACAGGGAACAGTGTGCTACGGCCCATAGGTCTCTAGTCTATACAGGGAACAGGGTGCTACGGCCCATAGGTCTCTAGTCTAAAGTAGTGCACTATATAGGGAATAGGGTTCCATAGGTCTCTGGTCTAAAGTAGTGCACTATATAGGGAACAGGGTGCTACGGCCCATAGGTCTCTAGTCTAAAGTAGTGCACTATACAGGGAACAGGGTGCTACGGCCCATAAGTCTCTGGTCTAAAGTAGTGCACTATACAGGGAACAGGGTGCTACGACCCATAGGTCTCTAGTCTATACAGGGAACAGGGTGCTACGGCCCATAGGTCTCTAGTCTATACAGGGAACAGGGTGCTACGGCCCATAGGTCTCTAGTCTAAAGTAGTGCACTATACAGGGAATAGGTCTCTGGTCTAAAGTAGTGCACTATATAGGGAATAGGTCTCTGGTCTAAAGTAGTGCACTATATAGGGAATAGGTCTCTGGTCTAAAGTAGTGCACTATATAGGGAATAGGTCTCTAGTCTAAAGTAGTGCACTATATAGGGAATAGGTCTCTAGTCTAAAGTAGTGCACTATATAGGGAATAGGTCTCTAGTCTAAAGTAGTGCACTATATAGGGAACAGGGTGCTACGGCCCATAGGTCTCTAGTCTAAAGTAGTGCACTATACAGGGAACAGGGTGCTACGGCCCATAGGTCTCTAGTCTAAAGTAGTGCACTATATAGGGAATAGGTCTCTGGTCTAAAGTAGTGCACTATACAGGGAACAGGGTGCTACAGCCCATAGGTCTCTAGTCTATACAGGGAACAGGGTGCTACGGCCCATAGGTCTCTAGTCTATACAGGGAACAGGGTGCTACGGCCCATAGGTCTCTAGTCTATACAGGGAACAGGGTGCTACGGCCCATAGGTCTCTAGTCTATATAGGGAACAGGGTGCTACGGCCCATAGGTCTCTAGTCTATACAGGGAACAGGGTGCTACGGCCCATGGTCTCCTAGTCTATACAGGGAACAGGGTGCTACGGCCCATAGGTCTCTAGTCTATACAGGGAACAGGGTGCTACGGCCCATAGGTCTCTAGTCTATACAGGGAACAGGGTGCTACGGCCCATAGGTCTCTAGTCTATACAGGGAACAGGGTGCTACGGCCCATAGGTCTCTAGTCTATACAGGGAACAGGGTGCTACGGCCCATAGGTCTCTAGTCTATACAGGGAACAGGGTGCTACGGCCCATAGGTCTCTAGTCTATATAGGGAACAGGGTGCTACGGCCCATAGGTCTCTAGTCTATACAGGGAACAGGGTGCTACGGCCCATAGGTCTCTAGTCTATACAGGGAACAGGGTGCTACTGCCCATAGGTCTCTAGTCTATACAGGGAACAGGGTGCTACGGCCCATAGGTCTCTAGTCTATACAGGGACCAGGGTGCTAGGTCTCAAGTCTATACAGGGAACAGGGTGCTACGGCCCATAGGTCTCTAGTCTAAAGTAGTGCACTATACAGGGAACAGGGTGCTACGGCCCATAGGTCTCTAGTCTAAAGTAGTGCACTATACAGGGAACAGGGTGCTACGGCCCATAGGTCTCTAGTCTAAAGTAGTGCACTATACAGGGAACAGGGTGCTACGGCCCATAGGTCTCTAGTCTATACAGGGAACAGGGTGCTACGGCCCATAGGTCTCTAGTCTATACAGGGAACAGGGTGCTACGGCCCATAGGTCTCTAGTCTAAAGTAGTGCACTATACAGGGAATAGGTCTCTGGTCTAAAGTAGTGCACTATATAGGGAATAGGTCTCTGGTCTAAAGTAGTGCACTATATAGGGAATAGTCTCTGGTCAAAGTAGTGCACTATATAGGGAATAGATCTCTGGTCTAAAGTAGTGCACTATATAGGAACAGGGTGCTACGAGTCTAAAGTAGTGCACTATAGGGAACAGTGCTACGGCCCATAGGTCTCTGGTCTAAAGTAGTGCACTATATAGGAATAGGTCTCTGGTCTAAAGTAGTGCACTATATAGGGAATAGGTCTCTAGTCTAAAGTAGTGCACTATATAGGGAATAGGTCTCTAGTCTAAAGTAGTGCACTATATAGGGAATAGGTGCTAAAGTAGTGCACTATACAGGGAACCCGGCCCATAGGTCTCTGGTCTAAAGTAGTGCACTATATAGGGAACAGGGTGCTACGGCCCATAGGTCTCTAGTCTATACAGGGAACAGGGTGCTACGACCCATAGGTCTCTAGTCTATATAGTGAACAGGGTGCTACGGCCCATAGGTCTCTAGTCTATACAGGGAACAGGGTGCTACGGCCCATAGGTCTCTAGTCTATACAGGGAACAGGGTGCTACGGCCCATAGGTCTCTAGTCTATACAGGGAACAGGGTGCTACGGCCCATAGGTCTCTAGTCTATATAGTGAACAGGGTGCTACGGCCCATAGGTCTCTAGTCTATACAGGGAACAGGGTGCTACGGCCCATAGGTCTCTAGTCTATACAGGGAACAGGGTGCTACGGCCCATAGGTCTCTAGTCTAAGTAGTGCAGGGAAAAGTAGTGCACTATATAGGGTGCTACGGCCCATAGGTCTCTAGTCTATACAGGGAACAGGGTGCTACGGCCCATAAGTCTCTAGTCTAAAGTAGTGCACTATATAGGGAATAGGGTTCCATAGGTCTCTGGTCTAAAGTAGTGCACTATATAGGGAACAGGGTGCTACGGCCCATAGGTCTCTAGTCTAAAGTAGTGCACTATACAGGGAACAGGGTGCTACGGCCCATAAGTCTCTGGTCTAAAGTAGTGCACTATACAGGGAACAGGGTGCTACGACCCATAGGTCTCTAGTCTATACAGGGAACAGGGTGCTACGGCCCATAGGTCTCTAGTCTAAAGTAGTGCACTATACAGGGAATAGGGTGCTACAACCCATAGTAGTGCACTATACAGGGAACAGGGTGCTACGGCCCATAGGTCTCTAATCTAAAGTAGTGCACTATACAGGGAATAGGTCTCTGGTCTAAAGTAGTGCACTATATAGGGAATAGGTCTCTGGTCTAAAGTAGTGCACTATATAGGGAATAGGTCTCTAGTCTAAAGTAGTGCACTATACAGGGAACAGGGTGCTACGGCCCATAGGTCTCTAGTCTATACAGGGCACAGGGTGCTATGGCCCATATGTCTCTAGTCTATACAGGGAACAGGGTGCTACGGCCCATAGGTCTCTAGTCTAAAGTAGTGCACTATACAGGGAACAGGGTGCTACGGCCCATAGGTCTCTAGTCTAAAGTAGTGCACTATACAGGGAACAGGGTGCTACGGCCCATAGGTCTCTAGTCTAAAGTAGTGCACTATACAGGGAATAGGGTGCTACGACCCATAGGTCTCTAGTCTAAGTAGTGCACTATATAGGGAATAGGTGCTACGGCCCATAGGTCTCTGGTCTAAAGTAGTGCACTATACAGGGGACAGGGTGCTACGGCCCATAGGTCTCTAGTCTATACAGGGAACAGGGTGCTACGGCCAATAGGTCTCTAGTCTATACAGGGAACAGGGTGCTACGGCCCATAGGTCTCTAGTCTAAAGTAGTGCACTATACAGGGAACAGGGTGCTACGGCCCATAGGTCTCTAGTCTAAAGTAGTGCACTATACAGGGAACAGGGTGCTACGGCCCATAGGTCTCTAGTCTATACAGGGAACAGGGTGCTACGGCCCATAGGTCTCTAGTCTATACAGGGAACAGGGTGCTACGGCCCATAGGTCTCTAGTCTAAAGTAGTGCACTATACAGGGAATAGGTCTCTGGTCTAAAGTAGTGCACTATATAGGGAATAGGTCTCTCGTCTAAAGTAGTGCACTATATAGGGAATAGGTCTCTGGTCTAAAGTAGTGCACTATATAGGGAATAGGTCTCTGGTCTAAAGTAGTGCACTATATAGGGAATAGGTCTCTAGTCTAAAGTAGTGCACTATATAGGGAATAGGTCTCTAGTCTAAAGTAGTGCACTATATAGGGAACAGGGTGCTACGGCCCATAGGTCTCTAGTCTAAAGTAGTGCACTATACAGGGAACAGGGTGCTACGGCCCATAGGTCTCTAGTCTAAAGTAGTGCACTATATAGGGAACAGGGTGCTACAGCCCATAGGTCTCTAGTCTATACAGGGAACAGGGTGCTACGACCCATAGGTCTCTAGTCTATACAGGGAACAGGTTGCTACGGCCCATAGGTCTCTAGTCTATACAGGGAACAGGGTGCTACGGCCCATAGGTCTCTAGTCTATACAGGGAACAGGGTGCTACGGCCCATAGGTCTCTAGTCTATACAGGGAACAGGGTGCTACGGCCCATAGGTCTCTAGTCTATACAGGGAACAGGGTGCTACGGCCCATAGGTCTCTAGTCTATATAGGGAACAGGGTGCCACGGCCCAATTGTCTCTAGTCTATACAGGGAACAGGGTGGTTCGGCCCATAGGTCTCTAGTCTATACAGGGAACAGGGTGCTACGGCCCATAGGTCTCTAGTCTATACAGGGAACAGGGTGCTACGGCCCATAGGTCTCTAGTCTATACAGGGAACAAGGTGCTACGGCCCATAGGTCTCTAGTCTAAAGTAGTGCACTATACAGGGAACAGGGTGCTACGGCCCATAGGTCTCTAGTCTATACAGGGAACAGGGTGCTACTGCCCATAGGTCTCTAGTCTATACAGGGAACAGGGTGCTACGGCCCATAGGTCTCTAGTCTATACAGGGAACAGGGTGCTACGGCCCATAGGTCTCTAGTCTATACAGGGAACAGGGTGCTACGGCCCATAGGTCTCTAGTCTAAAGTAGTGCACTATACAGGGAACAGGGTGCTACGGCCCATAGGTCTCTAGTCTAAAGTAGTGCACTATACAGGGAACAGGGTGCTACGGCCCATAGGTCTCTAGTCTAAAGTAGTGCACTATACAGGGAACAGGGTGCTACGGCCCATAGGTCTCTAGTCTATACAGGGAACAGGGTGCTACGGCCAATAGGTCTCTAGTCTAAAGTAGTGCACTATACAGGGAACAGGGTGCTACGGCCCATAGGTCTCTAGTCTATACAGGGAACAGGGTGCTACGGCCCATAGGTCTCTAGTCTAAAGTAGTGCACTATACAGGGAACAGGGTGCTACGGCCCATAGGTCTCTAGTCTATACAGGGAACAGGGTGCTACGGCCCATAGGTCTCTAGTCTATACAGGGAACAGGGTGCTACGGCCCATAGGTCTCTAGTCTATACAGGGAACAGGGTGCTACGGCCCATAGGTCTCTAGTCTATATAGGGAACAGGGTGCTACGGCCCATAGGTCTCTAGTCTATACAGGGAACAGGGTGCTACGGCCCATAGGTCTCTAGTCTATACAGGGAACAGGGTGCTACGGCCCATAGGTCTCTAGTCTATACAGGGAACAGGGTGCTACGGCCCATAGGTCTCTAGTCTATACAGGGAACAGGGTGCTACGGCCCATAGGTCTCTAGTCTATACAGGGAACAGGGTGCTACGGCCCATAGGTCTCTAGTCTAAGGTAGTGCACTATACAGGGAACAGGGTGCTACGGCCCATAGGTCTCTAGTCTATACAGGGAACAGGGTGCTACGGCCCATAGGTCTCTAGTCTAAAGTAGTGCACTATACAGGGAACAGGGTGCTACGGCCCATAGGTCTCTAGTCTAAAGTAGTGCACTATACAGGGAACAGGGTGCTACGGCCCATAGGTCTCTAGTCTAAAGTAGTGCACTATACAGGGAACAGGGTGCTACGGCCCATAGGTCTCTAGTCTAAAGTAGTGCACTATACAGGGAACAGGGTGCTACGGCCCATAGGTCTCTAGTCTATACAGGGAACAGGGTGCTACGGCCCATAGGTCTCTAGTCTAAAGTAGTGCACTATACAGGGAACAGGGTGCTACGGCCCATAGGTCTCTAGTCTATACAGGGAACAGGGTGCTACGGCCCATAGGTCTCCTAGTCTATACAGGGAACAGGGTGCTACGGCCCATAGGTCTCTAGTCTATACAGGGAACAGGGTGCTACGGCCCATAGGTCTCTAGTCTAAAGTAGTGCACTATATAGGGAACAGGGTACTACGGCCCATAGGTCTCTGGTCTAAAGTAGTGCACTATATAGGGAATAGGTCTCTGGTCTAAAGTAGTGCACTATATAGGGAATAGGTCTCTAGTCTAAAGTAGTGCACTATATAGGGAATAGGTCTCTAGTCTAAAGTAGTGCACTATATAGGGAATAGGTCTCTAGTCTAAAGTAGTGCACTATACAGGGAACAGGGTGCTACGGCCCATAGGTCTCTGGTCTAAAGTAGTGCACTATACAGGGAATAGGGTGCTACGGCCCATAGGTCTCTAGTCTAAAGTAGTGCACTATATAGGGAACAGGGTGCTACGGCCCATAGGGCTCTAGTCTATACAGGGAACAGGGTGCTACGGCCCATAGGTCTCTAGTCTAAAGTAGTGCACTATACAGGGAACAGGGTGCTACGGCCCATAGGTCTCTAGTCTATACAGGGAACAGGGTGCTACGGCCCATAGGTCTCTAGTCTATACAGGGAACAGGGTGCTACGGCCCATAGGTCTCTAGTCTATACAGGGAACAGGGTGCTACGGCCCATAGGTCTCTAGTCTATACAGGGAACAGGGTGCTACGGCCCATAGGTCTCTAGTCTATACAGGGAACAGGGTGCTACGACCCATAGGTCTCTAGTCTATACAGAGAACAGGGTGCTACGGCCCATAGGTCTCTAGTCTAAAGTAGTGCACTATACAGGGAATAGGTCTCTGGTCTAAAGTAGTGCACTATATAGGGAATAGGTCTCTGGTCTAAAGTAGTGCACTATATAGGGAATAGGTCTCTGGTCTAAAGTAGTGCACTATATAGGGAATAGGTCTCTAGTCTAAAGTAGTGCACTATATAGGGAATAGGTCTCTAGTCTAAAGTAGTGCACTATATAGGGAATAGGTCTCTAGTCTAAAGTAGTGCACTATACAGGGAACAGGGTGCTACGGCCCATAGGTCTCTGGTCTAAAGTAGTGCACTATATAGGGAACAGGGTGCTACGGCCCATAGGTCTCTAGTCTATACAGGGAACATTGTGCTACGACCCATAGGTCTCTAGTCTATATAGGGAACAGGGTGCTACGGCCCATAGGTCTCTAGTCTATACAGGGAACAGGGTGCTACGGCCCATAGGTCTCTAGTCTATACAGGGAACAGGGTGCTACGGCCCATAGGTCTCTAGTCTAAAGTAGTGCACTATATAGGGAATAGGGTTCCATAGGTCTCTGGTCTAAAGTAGTGCACTATATAGGGAACAGGGTGCTACGGCCCATAGGTCTCTAGTCTATACAGGGAACAGGGTGCTACGGCCCATAGGTCTCTAGTCTATACAGGGAACAGGGTGCTACGGCCCATAGGTCTCTAGTCTAAGTAGTGCACTATATAGGGAATAGGGTTCCATAGGTCTCTGGTCTAAAGTAGTGCACTATATAGGGAACAGGGTGCTACGGCCCATAGGTCTCTAGTCTATACAGGGAACAGGGTGCTACGGCCCATAGGTCTCTAGTCTATACAGGGAACAGGGTGCTACGGCCCATAGGTCTCTAGTCTAAAGTAGTGCATTTTGGGACGCATCCATCTTCTCCTCCCCTCTCCTCTTCTCCTCCACTCTCTTCTTCTCCTCCCCTCTCCTCTTCTCCTCCACTCTCTTCTTCTCCTCCCCTCTCCTCTTCTCCTCCCCTCCCCTCTCCTCTTCTCCTCCACTCTCTTCTTCTCCTCCCCTCTCCTCTTCTCCTCCCCTCTCCTCTTCTCCTCCCCTCTCCTCTCCTCCTCTCCTCCTCTTCTCCTCCCCTCTCCTCTTCTCCTCCCCTCCCCTCTACTCCTCCCCTCCCCTCTTCTCCTCCCCTCTCCTCTTCTCCTCCACTTCCCTCTTCTCCTCCCCTCTCCTCTTCTCCTCCCCTCTCTTCTGTAGATTAATGAAGTGACTGGGATGTGTGGGTGTTTAGGGGGAGGGGTTGGAGTTGGAGTGTAGGGGGAGGGGTTGGAGTGTGTGTGTTTGTACATTTTGTTAGTTCCCACAACATCAAATGCTATTTTTAAGGGGGTTAGAATTAGAATTAGGGTTAGAATTAGTGTTAAGGTTAGAATTAGTGTTAAGGTTAGAATTAGGGTTAGGGTTAGAATTATAATTAGGGTTAGAATTAGTGTTAGGATTAGTGTTAGGGTTAGAATTAGTGTTAAGGTTAGAATTAGGTTTAAGGTTAGAATTAGGGTTAAGGGTTAGAAATATAATTGTCCGGACCTCTGACAGTCTCTATGGGGGTGCCACAGGGTTCAATT
>NW_025749709.1:0-23080 GCF_021184085.1 Oncorhynchus gorbuscha | reverse complement strand
CGTCTCTGTCAAGGCAGTTATCCCGCTGTTCCCGGTAGGCCGTCTCTGTCAAGGCAGTTATCCCGCTGTTCCCCGGTAGGCCGCTCTGTCAAGGCAGTTATCCCGCTGTTCCCCGGGTAGGCCGTCTCTGTCAAGGCAGTTATCCCGCTGTTCCCCGGTAGGCCGTCTCTGTCAAGGCAGTTATCCCGCTGTTCCCCGGTAGGCCGTCTCTGTCAAGGCAGTTATCCCGCTGTTCCCCGGTAGGCCGCCTCTGTCAAGGCAGTTATCCCGCTGTTCCCGGTCCTCGCTGCCCTGTAGGCCGTCTCTGTCAAGGCAGTTATCCTGCTGTTCCCGGGTAGGCCGTCTCTGTCAAGGCAGTTATCCCGCTGTTCCCGGTAGGCCGCCTCTGTCAAGGCAGTTATCCTGCATGTTCCCCGTAGGCCGCCTCTGTCAAGGCAGTTATCCCGCTGTTCCCGGTAGGCCGTTTCTGTCAAGGCAGTTATCCCGCTGTTCCCCGGTGGAGGCCGTCTCAGTCAAGGCAGTTATCCCGCTGTAGGCCGTCCCCGGTAGGCCGTTGTCTGTCAAGGCAGTTTTCCCTGCTGTTCCCGGTAGGCCGTCTCTGTCAAGGGCAGTTATCCCGCTGTTCCCCGGTAGGCCGTCTCCTGTCAAGGCAGTTATCCCGCTGTTCCCCCGGTAGGCCGTCTCTGTCAAGGCAGTTATCCCGCTGTTCCCCGGTAGGCCGTCTCTGTCAAGGCAGTTATCCCGCTGTTCCCCGGTAGGCCGTCTCTGTCAAGGCAGTTATCCCGCTGTGCCCTCGGTAGGCCGTCTCTGTCAAGGCAGTTATCCCGCTGTTCCCCCGGTAGGCCGTCTCTGTCAAGGCAGTTATCCCGCTGTTCCCCGGTAGGCCGTTGGTGCTTATCCTGTCCCCGGTAAGGCAGTTATCCCGCTGCTCCTCGGTAGGCCGTCTCTGTCAAGGCAGTTATCCCGCTGTTCCCCGGGTAGGCCGTCTCTGTCAAGGCAGTTATCCCGCTGCTCCCGGTAGGCCGTTTCTGTCAAGGCAGTTATCCCGCCCGCTCCCCGGTAGGCCGTCTCTGTCAAGGCAGTTATCCCGCTGCTCCCCGGTAGGCCGTCTCTGTCAAGGCAGTTATCCCGCTGCTCCCCGGTAGGCCGTCTCTGTCAAGGCAGTTATCCCGCTGTCCCGGTAGGCCGCTCTGTCAAGGCAGTTATCCCGCTGCTCCCCGGGGTAGGCCGTCTCTGTCAAGGCAGTTATCCCGCTGCTCCCGGTAGGCCGTCTCTGTCAAGGCAGTTATCCCGCTGTTCCCCGGTAGGCCGTCTCTGTCAAGGCAGTTATCCCGCTGCTCCTCGGTAGGCCGTCTCTGTCAAGGCAGTTATCCCGCTGTTCCCCGGTAGGCCGTCTCTGTCAAGGCAGTTATCCCGCTGCTCCTCCCCGGTAGGCCGTCTTCTGTCAAGGCAGTTATCCCGCTGTTCCCCGGTAGGCCGTCTCTGTCAAGGCAGTTATCCCGCTGTTCCCCGGTAGGCCGTCTCTGTCAAGGCAGTTATCCCGCTGTTCCCCGGTAGGCCGTCTCTGTCAAGGCAGTTATCCCCGCTGCTCCCCGGTAGGTCAGTTTCCTGTCAAGGCAGTTATCCCGCTGCTCCCCGGTAGGCCGTCTCTGTCAAGGCAGTTATCCCGCTGTTCCTACGGTAGGCCGTCTCTGTAAATAAGAATTTGTTCTCGCCTACTTAAATAAAAATGAAAGAATGACTGATTCAAACCGTCATGTGTAAGTTGTGACCAACTGACTGAAATTGTGACCGACTGAATAATATCGAAAAACAAATAATATCTACAAATAATATCGAGTATTTATTATGCAATATTATTTGTATTAGTCAGTCTCGAAATTCGGCTGCGATATTATGCAAATTCGGCTGCGATACCCAAAACTCTGAGAAAGCATTGCAGTGGAGAACGAACCCGACCTAGCGGTCTCTGACAGTAATACCACAGATACGGCAGCTGCGGTTTTGCAGTTTGAGAGACAATCTGACAATTACGAAATCATTCATAACACGAAACCTTACAAAAACAATCACCTTACTTTTTACGATGCAATACGTATCCATTTAGAACTATAAGCAATGGAGTAAATTCATAGTTTAAGACACTTGTATTCTGATTGAATATTGAACTACTTCTACAATAAATTCAAACGATTCTACTTTTCCGATTTGACCGATTCACTTCCCGACGCTCCCTTGACGTGGAGCAGCGTCATTGCGGAAGTAACTAAGTCTACGTGGGGAAGGAAGGTTGGCTTGTTCGTGTTTGAACTAAACTCTGCCTAAAACACTATAAATGTGCAACCTACGGAACCTACACAACCCTACCGCGCCTCGCGGAACCTATAACCTCCCCGCCCGCTAGCTGAATGGCCTTGTACCGCCAGGGCGTGTAGATCCGATGGGAGGGATAGCCGGGTAGTTCCCTGTAATGCTTCGGTGGCTGCGGCAGTCTCTTAGGCAGGTTTCTAGTCTGGATGGCCCGGAGACCAGTGCTTGTCTGCGGGGCGATACTGCTGAGCGTCCTGCTACTACTGGCCGTTACATTTACCTGCAGGTAGGTAAACATCGTTCGGATGGCTGATAAACTGCCGGGAGATATCTGTGGTTTTTAGTGACAAACCACCAGGCATTTCACAGTTTTTGTTGTGTCCCTGAACAAGCTCACCTAATTCACAACGGCTTGATGATTCGTTGAATCAGGTGTGCTTACTCTGGAATAGATCAAAAACAACTGGGGGTCCCTTGAGGTAAAACCCCTGATCTAGCTATCTGTCTAGCCAACTGGGGTCCCAGAGGAGAGGTAAAACCCCTGATCTAGCTATCTGTCTTAGGCTGAAGTTGTAACTTTAACAGTGGGCTATGTTCCAATAGCTGATAGTTATGGTTTAGCCATCAGATCCGAGACACTGTTGATTACAGCTGCGCTGGGGTCGAACAGCATTCCTGAGTAGATTTTTTATATATTTTTTATTTATTTCACCTTTATTTAACCAGGGAGGCTAGTTGAGAACACCTTTATTTAACCAGGGAGGCTAGTTGAGAACACCTTTTATTTAACCAGGTAGGCTAGTTGAGAACACCTTTATTTAACCAGGTAGGCTAGTTGAGAACACCTTTATTTAACCAGGTAGGCTAGTTGAGAACACCTTTTATTTAACCAGGTAGGCTAGTTGAGAACACCTTTATTTAACCAGGTAGGCTAGTTGAGAACACCTTTATTTAACCAGGTAGGCTAGTTGAGAACACCTTATTTAACCAGGTAGGCTAGTTGAGAACACCTTTATTTAACCAGGTAGGCTAGTTGAGAACACCTTATTTAACCAGGTAGGCTAGTTGAGAAACACCTTTTATTTAACCAGGTAGGCTAGTTGAGAACACCTTTATTTAACCAGGTAGGCTAGTTGAGAACACCTTATTTAACCAGGAAGGCTAGTTGAGAACACCTGACATGTTGTTAACAGGAAGGCCTAGATAAGACCCAACCCTTGTTACACACAACTTCTCTCTCACACCCACTTCCATCCCTCCTCTCTCCTTTTATCTCTCTCTCTCTCTGGACACCCCCTTCCATCCCTCCTCTTTATCTCTCTCTCTCTGACACCCCCCTTCCATCCCTCCCTCTTTATCTCTCTCTCTCTGACACCCCCTTCCATCCCTCCTCTTTATCTCTCTCTCTGACACCCCCTTATCCCTCCCTCTCTTTATCTCTCTGACACCCCCTTCCATCCCTCCTCTTTATCTCTCTCTCTCTCTGACACCCCCTTCCATCCCTCCTCTTTCTCTCTCTCTCTCTCATCACCCACACCCACCCTTCCATCCCTCCTCTTTATCTCTCTCTCTGACACCCCCTTCCATCCCTCCTCTTTATCTCTCTCTCTCTCACCCACCCCCTTCCGGCCCTCTTCTCTCCTCCTAGCCGGGCTAAGAATGTGGTTGCGTCGGCGCGTCCCCGGTGAGGTTCTTCTCTGCCGAGGCCCTGTAGTGGACCTGTACCTGGGTCAGTTGGAGCAGGTGGAGAGGCTGAGGGGCGCGGCAGAGGTGTCCGTCATCTTCTTCTACGCTCCCTGGTGTGCTCACTCCATCGCCGCTCGCCACGAGGTCCAGGAGGTCGCCCGGAGGCTGGTCAAACAGGTACACACACACACACACGCACACGCACACGCACACACATACACATACACATACACATACACATACACATACACATACACATACACATACACACATACACATACACGCACACACGCACACAGGAATGTACGCACACACGCACGAATGAGCACACACACACACACACACACACACACACACACACACACACACACACACACACACAGGAATGTACGCACACACATGCAGGAAAACACATACACACACACGCTCACACTCCATCGCCACTCGCCAAGAGGTCGCCCGGAGGCTGGCCAGACAGGCAGGGAACTGCACATTGTGGACTGGCTTATCGTGCTGAGGGTTGGTTCAGAACAGTATATTTCAGAACAGGGTTGTATTCATTAGTCACAGACGTTTGCAAAACTTTGCAATGGAAACCGTTTATTGCTCAGGAAGCAAACAGGGTGGGACCTACTTGAATTTGTTGTATAGAAAACTTGTTTTCCATTTGGAGGAAGAGGTTTCTGTTCCAAAATGTTTTCCATTTGGAGGGAAGAGGTTTCTGTTCAAAATGTTTTTCCATTTGGAGGAAGAGTTTCTGTTCCAAAATGTTTTCCATTTGGAGGAAGAGGTTTCTGTTCCAAAATGTTTTCCATTTGGAGGAAGAAGGTTTCTGTTCCAAAATGTTTTCCATTTGGAGGAAGAGGTTTCTGTTACAAAATGTTTTCCATTTGGAGGAAGAGGATTCTGTTCCAAAATGTTTTCCATTTGGAGGAAGAGGTTTCTGTTCCAAAATGTTTTCCATTTTGGAGGAAGAGGATTCTGTTGCAAAATGTTTTTTTCCATTTGGAGGAAGAGGTTTCTGTTCCAAAATGTTTTGCAACAGACCAAATGTTTATGCAACGGTTTTGACTAATGAATACACCCCTGGCTGTGCACAGCTACAGTATGGTGCTATATAGTCTGGGTGCCAGTCTGTTTCTACTGTAGACAGTACAACTCAATACACCTCCTAGTTACTGTATACAATTGTGAAGCTGTTTCTAAATGGGACTTCTGGTCTGTACAGGTGGTGTGCTGTGGTCTTATTCTGTCTCTGTTTCTAAATGGGACTTCTGGTCTGTACAGGTGGTGTGCTGTGGTCGTATCCTGTCTCTGTTTCTAAATGGGACTCCTGGTCTGTACAGGTGGTGTGCTGTGGTCTTATTTCTGTCTCTGTTTCTAAATGGGACTCCTGGTCTGTACAGGTGGTGTGCTGTGGTCTTATCCTGTCTCTGTTTCTAAATGGGACTCCTGGTCTGTACAGGTGGTGTGCTGTGGTCTTAACCTGTCTCTGTTTCTAAATGGGACTCCTGGTCTGTACAGGTGGTGTGCTGTGGTCTTATTCTGTTTCTAAATGGGACTCCTGGTCTGTACAGGTGGTGTGCTGTGGTCTTAACCTGCCTCTGCTGTCTGTTTGTACAGGTGCAGTTTGTGGCAGTGAACTGTTGGTGGAGCCAGGGGAAATGCAGGAAACAGAAGAGCTTCTACCAATATCCTGTCATCCACCTGTTCTACAAGAGGTAAAGGAGATATAGTCTAGTTGCTCTATATCTATACCCTGTCATCCACCTGTTCTACAAGAGGTAAAGGAGATATAGTCTAGTTGCTCTATATCTATACCCTGTCATCCACCTGTTCTACAAGAGGAAAAGGAGGTAGTCTAGTTGCTCTATATCCTGTCATCCAACCTGTTCTAGCAGAGTTAAGTGAGATATAGTCTAGTTGCTCTATATCTATACCCTGTCATCTACCTGTTCTAGTGCAGTTAAATGAGATATGGTATAGTCTAGTTGTTTTATATCTATCTCATTTAACTGCACTAGAACAGGTATATGACAGGGTATAGATATAGAGCAACTAGTCTGTCATCTGCCTGTTCTAGCGAAGTTAAATTAGATATAGTCTAGTTGCTCTATATCTATACCCTGTCATCTACCTGTTCTAGAGGGAGAATCTAGTCTATTCATTTTATATCTAGAGGGAGAATCTAGTCTATTAATTTTATATCGAGAGAGAGAATCTAGTCTGTCTCCCCCTGTTTGGTTCTAAATGGGTCCTCCTACTCTGACATGTTGTATCCCCCCCTGTCTGGTTCTAAATGGGTCCTCCTACTCTGACATGTTGTATCCCCCCCCCCTGTCTGGTTCTAAATGGGTCCTCCTACTCTGACATGTTGTATCCCCCCCTGTCTGTTTCTAAATGGGTCCTCCTACTCTGACATGTTGTATCCCCCCCTGTCTGGTTCTAAATGGGTCCTCCTACTCTGACATGTTGTATCCCCCTCTGTCTGGTTCTAAATGGGTCCTCCTACTCTGACATGTTGTATCCCCCCCTGTCTGGTTCTAAATGAGTCCTCCTACTCTGACATGTTGTATCCCCCCTGTCTGGTTCTAAATGGGTCCTCCTACTCTGACATGTTGTATCCCCCCTGTCTGGTTCTAAATGGGTCCTCCTACTCTGACATGTTGTATCCCCCTGTCTGGTTCTAAATGGGTCCTCCTACTCTGACATGTTGTATCCCCCCTGTCTGGTTCTAAATGGGTCCTCCTACTCTGACATGTTGTTTCCCCCCTGTCTGGTTCTAAATGGGTCCTCCTACTCTGACATGTTGTATCCCCCCCCTGTCTGGTTCTAAATGGGTCCTCCTACTCTGACATGTTGTATCCCCCCCACCCTGTCTGGTTCTAAATGGGTCCTCCTACTCTGACATGTTGTATCCCCCCCACCCTGTCTGGTTCTAAATGGGTCCTCCTACTCTGACATGTTGTATCCCCCCTGTCTGGTTCTAAATGGGTCCTCCTACTCTGACATGTTGTATCCCCCCCTGTCTGGTTCTAAATGGGTCCTCCTACTCTGACATGTTGTTTGGTTCTAAATGGGTCCTCCTACTCTGACATGTTGTATCCCCCCCCTTTCTGGTTCTAAATGGGTCCTCCTACTCTGACATGTTGTTTCCCCTGTCTGGTTCTAAATGGGTCCTCCTACTCTACATGTTGTACCCCCCTGTCTGGTTCTAAATGGGTCCTTCTACTCTGACATGTTGTACCCCCCCGTCTGGTTCTAAATGGGTCCTCCTACTCTGACATGTTGTATCCCCCCCCTGACATGTTGTATCTGGTTCTAAATGGGTCCTCCTACTCTGACATGTTGTATCCCCCCCTGGTCTGGTTCTACTTCCTGACAGCATGTTGTATCCCCCTGTCTGGTTCTAAATGGGTCCTCCCATGGGTCCTCCTACCTCAGACATGTTGTATCCCCCCCATGTTGTATCCCCTGTCTGGTTCTAAATGGGTCCTCCTACTCTGACATGTTGTATCCCCCCCCTGTCTGGTTCTAAATGGGTCCTCCTACTCAGACATGTTGTATCCCCCACATGTTGCACCCCCCTGTCTGGTTCTAAATGGGTCCTGTCCTACCTCTGACATGTTGTATCCCCCCTGTCTGTCTGGTTCTAAATGGGTCTGGTTCTCCTACTCTGACATGTTGTATCCCCCCCTGTCTGGTTCTAAATGGGTCCTCCTACTCTGACATGTTGTGATACCCCCCCCTGTCTGGTTCTAATGGGTCCTCCTATCCCCCCCTGTCTGGTTCTAAATGGGTCCTCCTACTCTGACATGTTGTACCCCCCCCCTGTCTGGTTCTAAATGGGTCCTCCTACTCTGACATGTTGTATCCCCCCCCTGTCTGGTTCTAAATGGGTCCTCCTACTCTGACATGTTGTATCCCCCCTGTCTGGTTCTAAATGGGTCCTCCTACTCTGACCCCCCTGTCTGGTTCTAAATGGGTCAAATGTTGACATACCCCCCTGTCTGGTTCTAAATGGGTCCTCCTACTCTGACATCCCCCTGTCTGGTTCTAAATGGGTCCTCATACATCCCCCTTACCTCCTACTCTGACATGTTATGTTGTATGGGTCCCCCCCCCCCCCTGTCTGGTTCTAAATGGGTCCTCCTACTCTTATCCCCCCCCCTGTCTGGTTCTAAATGTTGTACCCCCTGTCTGGTTCCCCCTACTCTGACATCTGTCTGGTTCTAAATGGGTCCTCCTACTCTGACATGTTGTATCCTAAATGGGTCCTCCTACCTGACATCTGGTTCTAAATGGGTCCTCCTACTCTGACATGTTGTATCCCCCCTGTCTGGTTCTGGAGACATGTTTGTGTCTGGTTCCCTCCTATAGAGTCTGGTTCTAAATGGGTCAACATGTTGTACCCCCCCTGTCCGTTCCTACTGGCTTCCTATGTAGAGAAATGGTTCATCCTGAGAGTCATCACATGTTGTATCCCCTGGTTCTACCTACCTACCAAATCACGAGCCCCCCTGTCTGGTTCTAAATACTCTGACAAGTCTGGTTCTAAATGGGTCCTCCTACTGTTGTACTTAAATGAGTCCTCCTACTCTGACATGGTATCCCCCCTGTCTGGGGAGGTTTGGGATACAAGGGTCCGTTCCTGGCTTCCTATGTAGAGAGGTTCATCCTGGATCATCACCCCCCTGACCTACCTACCATCACGAGCCATACTACCAAGACTTCCTGTCTTATCATGAGGTATGGGGGGGAATAAGGGGATAAGAATGAAGAATAAGGGGATAAGAATGGGGGGGCAGAATAAGGGGATAAGAATGAAGACAATGAGTGAGTGATATGCTTTGGGTGTTATTTTTCTGTTGAAAGACAAGAGTTCTATGTAATGATGTCACAATGAGTGACACTATCTCAAATGGAACCCTGTTCCCTTTATCGTGCCCTACAGGGCTATGGTTAAACAGCAGGACACCTATATATATATAGGGAACCGGGTGCCATTTGGGAGTGGTCCACTAGGTGTGGTGTACCTGTGGGTCAGGTGGAGGGTGTTATGTTGTGGAGGAGCTGTTTAGCCAGTTTCTTGTTTAATCCTTTCTGTGGTGCCTCTGTCTGTCACAACAGAGAGCCTGGTTTGTTTTGCTAGCAGGGTTTAGCCTGTAGATAAGACCTAGATTAAACGTGAGTCTTTCTGACATGGCTGACTGCTTTACTGCTTCTATGACCTGTGATGTCACAATACCTTTCCCATAATGCCCAGGTTGAACAGAAATCCTGTTTGGAGGATTCACAGAATCAGGGAGGGAATAAACAGGAAAACCAGAATCCTCTAACCAGGGTTTCTGAAACCTTTGAATTTTGAGCAAGTTACCAGATTTTTGCAACCCAAGTCACGTGTTTAATTTCTGTTGTCTGTTTTCCTCTTCTGCCTCCCAGCCGGGGGTAGTTGGTTATTTCCAGTTCAACTCTTCTCCCTCAGCCTCCCGGCTACATCACATACCTCTCTCAGCTCTGCAGGCCTTGAAGAGAGGTAAGCTAACCGCTACATGCTAACTGGCTAACTCCCTAAAGCCATGAAGAGAGGTAAGCTAACTACTACATGCTAACTTCCTAAATCCCTGAAGAGAGGTAAGATAAATGCTACATGCTAACTGGCTAACTCCCTAAAGTGTCTTTGACGAAGAGAGGTAAGCTAACCGCATAGCATGCTAACTCCCTAAAGCTCTGCCCAATTCAAGAGAGGTATGCTAACTTCTAAATCCCTGAAGAAATGAGAAGTAAAAGATGAAATGCTACATGCCTCAACTGGCTAACTCCCAGTAGACAAAGCCATCTCAGTCAGAGATGACCAGACCGTAAGCTTCAACTCCTCATTGGTCAGTCGACAACTCCCTTCAACTCCTCATTGAGAGGTAACAACCGCCCACATGCTAACTCCTAAAGCCCCGAAGAGAGGTCAGCTAACCGCTACACTTCCCAACTCCTCATTGCCCTTGTCCCCGAACTTCCAACTCCTCAAGAGAGGTAAGCCCACCCCCCTTGTCTAACACTTAACTCCTCATTTGTCAGTCGAGAACGCCCACCCCTTGTCTACCGACACTTCCAACTCCCTCAAGCCCTGGTCAGTCGACACACGCCCACCCCCTTGTCTACATGCTTCAACTCCTCAAAGCTCATTGGTGATGTCATCAGCACGTGACAAACAGACTTGTCAGGGCCCAGAGTCGCATTAAAACCAAGACTGAAGAGGTTGTAGAAGATAAACATTAACATCCATGTCCTGCCACGTTGATGATCCTAACCTGTATCTCTCTCCCGTCCTCCCTCTCTCCCCCGTGTCTCCCCTTCAGATTTTCCCTAGTTGGGAGCGTAACTTCACCTCCTGAGTAGGCATCTGTTCCTGGGTCTTTGAGCACCGCGAGACCAGAATGGCTGGCGCCGACTGGTGCTAAGTCCCGCCTTCTGGAGCAGGAACTGACCAGACTTGCCCTCCCTGCTCTTCCTGCCCAATTCCCCTAGGGCACGGCCTGTTGCTGACTCAGGTTCACCAGTTCTGTGACTATAGAACCACTACTGAAACTAAAAAAATGAATAAAACATTTTACTTCAACGTTTAATATTTTGATGGATGAAGAATAAAAACATGGCTCGAGAACATCGTTGTGAATTGTTCCATCTAGATGAATGTAGTCAGAGGCTTCAGATCTCTGAAGATGAGAATGACTAAATCCTTAATTGAACTCTTAACCCCTTCACTTCAACTCCTCATTGGTCCATTCCTGTCGACTCCCCCTCACCACCCCACCACCCCTCTGACCACTACCTCAGTGGACAGTCCCAGCCCCTGTCCCCCCTTCTGCTGCCTCAGTGGTTCTGCCCAGGCCACACCCCCTCACAGGCTCCACCCCAGGGTGTGTGAGCTTGTCTCAACCAGTCCAATCTTCAACTCCCTCACCTTGGTCCCAGACACACGCCCACCCCCTTGTCTACCTCAGGACTTCCAACTCCTCATTGGTCAGTCGCCTGCCCACCCCGTGTCAGGTGCACTTCCAACTCCTCATTTGTCAGCTCGACACAGGGCTAGCCAACACCCCCTCCTCACCATCCTCTTCCTCCTCCCATTCCTCCCGTCAGGACACACGCCCACCCGCTTGTTCTACCCTGGACTCCGCCCTCACTGCTCATTGGTCAGTCCACGAACAACAACGATGAGATGGTGGCCCTGGGGGAAAGTCTAGGCACGCCTTCACTCGTCACTTCCTGAAGGATGATGGGTGCACTATCTGGACCACAGAGGAACCATTTTACAGGCAGACCTGGAGTATTTTAGTGTTACAGGTTGAGATCTCTGGGGGGGGTAAGAGGGGCTGGATGAGTTAGTCAGACTTCAGACCTCTGAAGGATCTGTCTGGGTCTTTGAGCAACTGGAGACTCTGGGGAGCTGGATTAATTGAACTCTCTGGGTAAGTCTACCATAGTTCTAGGAACTCCCTTCAGAGTCTCTGCCCTTGGAGCTACCATTCCTGTTACAGACTCCTGGGGAGTTACCTGGGGCAACAGGTTACCAGGAATGGCAACTAGCTACTGACAGGTCTCAGTGAGTCACCCGCAACAACGGACCTCCCAGCCCACTACTGGGTCAACTAGCTGCTGTTACAAATAAATGCTACTTTTACTCACGGGTTATTTACTGTGCAGGTGAGGGACTACTGGGTCGCTACCCCTATGGCCCACTTCCATCCAGAGTCTCTGGTGTCAACTAAAAACATTTTACAGAGCTACTGAAGATGACAGAGTGGCCACATGGCCTGGGGAGCTACTAACTCTACTGAAGAGTTCTGCTAGGGTCAACTAGGTTACAGAGTCCTGTAGCGACGGGATCACGCTGTCGTACTTGAACCCTCTCCCAGCCCCTGTTGCAGAGTCTCTGGGAGTTACTGGGTCAACTAGCTGCTGTTACAGAGTCTCTGGGGAGTTACTGGGTCAACTAGCACTGTTACCAGAGTCTCTGGGGAGCCACTAGCTACTGTTACAGGGTGTGAGGACCCTCCCCAGCTGTCTCTGGGAAGACCAGTTTCACAATCTCCAGGGTGTGGGGCTTTGGGCTAGTCCAAGTCTCTGGGGAGTTACCTGTGCACCTTCCCTCCCAGACATCTGGGTAAGACTGGGAGTCCTACCTCAGACGATGCTGCCTACCTGGACTGCTGGGTGACGGGAGGTGGATCAGTAACATCCTGAGTAGCTGCCCGTCAGGTTCTACAGAGTCTCTGGAACTCCAGGCCTGGCTACTGTAGGGGCTGGGGAGCTACTGGGTCCGTAGGGGGCTACTGTTACAGAGGGGTGGCTACCATCCTCCTGGGGAGGACTCCTCCCACCCCCTAGGCCTCCCAGGACCAGGAAGCAGGCGGGATTAAAGAGTCTCTGAGGTGTTACTGGACAACAGACTGTTACAGGTTCTAATCCTGACCTCGCCCTCCACTGCCGCTGGCATGGGCGCTAGGCAACTAGCTACTGTTAGAGTCTCTGGGTGGCTGGGCCTGGGTCAACTAGCAGGTCTGCTTAGGGCAACGGGACTCGGTGATGGCGCACAGTCTGTTGAGAGAGAACTACTGGGATGAGGTGCACTACGAGGAGGAACCGCTTGTTACAGAGTCTCTGGGTAAGACTGGGAGTTACTGGGTCAACTAGCTGCTGTTACAGAGTCTCTGGGGAGCTACTGGGTCAACTAGCTACTGTTACAGAGTCTCTGGGGAGCTACTGGGTCAACTAGCTGCTGTTACAGAGTCTCTGGGGAGTTACTGGGTCAACTAGCTACTGTTACAGAGTCTCTGGGGAGCTACTGGGTCAACTAGCTACTGTTACAGAGTCTCTGGGGAGCTACTGGGTCAACTAGCTGCTGTTACAGAGTCTCTGGGGAGTTACTGGGTCAACTAGGCTACTGTTACAGAGTCTCTGGGGAGCTACTGGGTCAACTAGCTGCTGTTACAGAGTCTCTGGGGAGTTACTGGGTCAACTAGCTACTGTTACAGAGTCTCTGGGAGCTACTGGGTCAACTAGCTACTGTTACAGAGTCTCTGGGGAGTTACTGGGTCAACTAGCTGCTGTTACAGAGTCTCTGGGGAGTTACTGGGTCAACTAGCTGCTGTTACAGAGTCTCTGGGGAGTTACTGGGTCAACTAGCTGCTGTTACAGAGTCTCTGGGGAGTTACTGGGTCAACTAGCTGCTGTTACAGAGTCTCTGGGGAGCTACTGGGTCAACTAGCTACTGTTAGAGTCTCTGTCTACTTGAAACAGACCAGGGTTTAAATACCATTTGAAATCATTAAAAATTCTGCAGCTGTGCTTGATTGAGCTTGCCTGGCTTAATGGACCAATAGAAACGTCCTGAAACTGCAAACCCCACCCATCTGGCACTCCAGGCAGGCTAAAGCAAAGTATTTGAAAGATGTCTAATAGTATTTGAACCCAGGCCAGGTCTAGGGAAAATAGACAGCTTTATACCCCATGTGTGTCGTCTTGTCCCTCCAGAGTTGTTCATCAGGAACTTTAGCACCTCCCACAGCCCACTGCAGAGACGCCTGGTGGGGAGGAGAGAGGAGGAGAGGCCCCAGAAGAGACCCCTCATCTCAGAGCTGACCACCACCTCTTTCCTTACTACTGTCATGGATCCTCACAGGGTGGGTGAGAGAGAGGGAGGCATCCAGGGAGATGGAGTAGAAAGGAGAGAGGAAAATGAGGAGGGGAGAGGGAGAAGCAGGGAGGGTGGGTGAGAGAGAGGAGGCATCCAGGGAGATGGAGTAGAAAGGAGAGGGAAAATGAGGAGGGGAGAGGGAGAAGCAGGGAGGGAGGGAGGAGAGCGAGGAGGCAGCCAGGGAGAGGGAGTAGAAAGGAGAGAGGAAAATGAGGAGGGGAGAGGGAGAAGCAGGGAGGGAGGGAGGGAGGAGAGAGAGGAAGGCTGCCAGGGAGAGGGAGTAGAAAGTGGAGGAGCAGGGAGGGAGGAGCAGAGAGGGGGAGAGGGAGGAGCAGAGAAGGAGAGGGAGGAGCAGAGGGGAGGAGCAGGAGAGGGAGGAGGAGAGAGGAGGAGCAGGAGGAGGAGGAGCAGGAGAGGGAGGAGAGGGAGAGAGGAGGAGCAGAGAGAGGAGGAGCAGAGAGAGGAGGAGCAGAGAGAGGAGGAGCAGAGAGGAGGAGCAGAGGAGGAGGAGCAGGAGAGGGAGGAGCAGGAGAGGGAGGAGCAGAGAGAGGAGGAGCAGAGAGGGAGGAGCAGGAGAGGGAGGAGCAGAGAGGGAGAGGGAGCAGGAGCGGGAGGAGCAGAGGGATAGAGGAGGAGCAGGAGAGGGAGGAGCAGAGAGGGGGAGGGAGGAGCAGGGAGGGATAGAGGAGGAGCAGGAGAGGGAGGAGCAGAGGGATAGAGGAGGAGCAGGAGAGGGAGGAGCAGGGAGGGAGAGAGGAGGAGCAGAGAGGGCGCGAGGGAGGAGCAGGGAGGGGAGAGAGGAGGAGCAGGGAGAGGGAGAGAGAGAGGAGGAGCAGGGAGGGACATTAACATCATAATAACTGTGTGGTTTGATTTGACAGACCTTTAAAGACACGCTGTAGTTCAGTTCAGACTGGTTTCTGGTTTCTAGGATGGACAGGGGTTATGGTGCTGTTCTACTACAGTCAGGGGTTATGGTGCTGTTCTACTACAGTCAGGGGTTATGGTGCTGTTCTACTACAGTCAGGGGTTATGGTGCTGTTCTACTACAGTCAGGGGTTATGGTGCTGTTCTACTACAGTCAGGGGTTATGGTGCTGTTCTACTACAGTCAGGGGTTATGGTGCTGTTCTACTACAGTCAGGGGTTATGGTGCTGTTCTACTACAGTCAGGGGTTATGGTGCTGTTCTACTACAGTCAGGGGTTATGGTGCTGTTCTACTACAGTCAGGGGTTGTGGTGCTGTTCTACTACAGTCAGGGTTATGGTGCTGTTCTACTACAGTCAGGGGTTATGGTGCTGTTCTACTACAGTCAGGGGTTATGGTGCTGTTCTACTACAGTCAGGGGTTATGGTGCTGTTCTACTACAGTCAGGGGTTATGGATATAAAATGTGTTGTGTTCTCCAGGATGTGGTGCTGTTCTACTACAGTCAGTGGTGTGGCTACTGCTCTGTTCTAAACCACGTCATCATCCAGCTGGCTAGAATGTTCGTGGAAACAGCACCGTCACCATCGCCAGGTAGGGCTGACTGGCTGGCAGCTTGGGTGGCTGGCTGACTGACTGGCTGACTGACTGGTTGGCTGACTGACTGGCTGGTTGGCTGGCTGGTTGGCTGACTGACTGACTGGCTCGCTGGCTGGTTGGCTGACTGGCTGGTTGGCTGACTGGCTGGCTGACTGGCTCGCTGGCTGACTGGTTGACTGACTGGCTCGCTGGTTGGCTGGTTAGCTGACTGGCTGGTTGGCTGACTGGCTGGCTGTCTGACTGGCTGGTTGGCTGGCTGGTTGGCTGACTGGCTGGTTGACTGGCTGTCTGACTGGCTGGTTGACTGGCTGTCTGACTGGCTGACTGGCTGGTTGACTGGCTGTCTGACTGGCTGGTTGGCTGTCTGACTGGCTGGCTGGTTGGCTGTCTGGCTGTCTGACTGGCTGTCTGACTGACTGGCTGTCTGACTGGCTGTCTGACTGGCTGGTTGGCTGTCTGACTGGCTGGCTGGTTGGCTGTCTGACTGGCTGTCTGACTGGCTGTCTGACTGGCTGTCTGACTGGCTGTCTGGCTGACTGGCTGACTGGCTGACTGGCTGTCTGACTGGCTGACTGGCTGGCTGGCTGGTTGGCTGACTGGCTGGTTGACTGGCTGACTGGTTGGCTGGTTGACTGGCTGTCTGACTGGCTGGTTGGCTGGCTGGTTGACTGACTGACTGGCTGTCTGGCTGGTTGGCTGGTTGACTGGCTGGCTGTCTGACTGGCTGTCTGACTGGCTGTCTGACTGGCAGTCTGACTGGCTGTCTGACTGGTTGACCGGCTGGCTGGCTGGGGGGGTTGTTTCTATTTTGTGACGTCGTGCTGAATTGGGTTGAATTTTATTTATCTTTTTTTACATTCCATTGATATTCAACTGTTTCCAGTTAAACTTCCTGTAGTAACAGGATGTGACGTCATACTGTCTCTGTGTGTAGGGTGAACGTGGCGCGTAACGACCTGCCGTGGGAGTTCATGGTGGATCACTTCCCCTCTGTCTCCTCTTCCCCAGACACAGGTAAGACAGAACACACCCTGTCCTCCTCTTCCCCAGACACAGGTAAGACAGAACACACACCTGTCCTCCTCTTCCCCAGACACAGGTAAGACAGAACACACACCTGAGACACAGGTAAGACACACAGGTAAGACACCTGTCCTCCTCTTCCTCAGACACAGGTAAGACAGAACACACACCTGTCCTCCTCTTCCCCAGACACAGGTAAGACAGAACACACACCTGTCCTCCTCTTCCTCCAGACACAGGTAAGACAGAACACACACCTGTCCTCCTCTTCCCCAGACACAGGTAAGACAGAACACACACCTGTCCTCCTCTTCCTCAGACACAGGTAAGACAGAACACACACCTGTCCTCCTCTTCCCCAGACACAGGTAAGACAGAACACACACCTGTCCTCCTCTTCCTCAGACACAGGTAAGACAGAACACACACCTGTCCTCCTCTTCCCCAGACACAGGTAAGACAGAACACACACCTGTCCTCCTCTTCCTCAGACACAGGTAAGACAGAACACACACCTGTCCTCCTCTTCCTCAGACACAGGTAAGACAGAACACACACCTGTCCTCCTCTTCCTCAGACACAGGTAAGACAGAACACACACCTGTCCTCCTCTTCCTCAGACACAGGTAAGACAGAACACACACCTGTCCTCCTCTTCCTCAGACACAGGTAAGACAGAACACACACCTGTCCTCCTCTTCCTCAGACACAGGTAAGACAGAACACACACCTGTCCTCCTCTTCCTCAGACACAGGTAAGACAGAACACACACCTGTCCTCCTCTTCCCCAGAACAGGTAAGACAGAACACACACCTGTCCTCCTCTTCCTCAGACACAGGTAAGACAGAACACACACCTGTCCTCCTCTTCCTCAGACAGACACCAGGTAAGACAGAACACACACCTGTCCTCCTCTTCCTCAGACACAGGTAAGACAGAACACACACCTGTCCTCCTCTTTCCTCAGACACAGGTAAGACAGAACACACACCTGTCCTCCTCTTCCTCAGACACAGGTAAGACAGAACACACACCTGTCCTCCTCTTCCTCAGACACAGGTACAGAACACACACCTGTCCTCCTCTTCCTCAGACACAGGTAAGACAGAACACACACCTGTCCTCCTCTTCCTCAGACACAGGTAAGACAGAACACACACCTGTCCTCCTCTTCCTCAGACACAGGTAAGACAGAACACACACCTGTCCTCCTCCTTCCCTCAGACACAGGTAAGACAGAACACACACCTGTCCTCCTCTTCCTCAGACACAGGTAAGACAGAACACACACCTGTCCTCCTCTTCCTCAGACACAGGTAAGACAGAACACACACCTGTCCTCCTCTTCCTCAGACACAGGTAAGACAGAACACACACCTGTCCTCCTCTTCCTCCAGACACAGGTAAGACAGAACACACACCTGTCCTCCTCTTCCTCAGACACAGGTAAGACAGAACACACACCTGTCCTCCTCTTCCTCAGACACAGGTAAGACAGAACAGAACACACACCTGTCCTCTTCCTCAGACACAGGTAAGACAGAACACACACCTGTCCTCCTTTCCTCAGACACAGGTAAGACAGAACACACACCTGTCCTCTTCCTCAGACACAGGTAAGACAGAACACACACCTGTCCTCTTCCTCAGACACAGGTAAGTAAGACAGAAGACATACCTGTCCTCTTTCCTCAGACACAGGTAAGACAGAACACACACCTGACATAAGACAGAACTGTCCTCCTCTTCCTCAGACACAGAAGACATACCTGTCCTCCTCTTCCTCAGACACAGGTAAGACAGAACACACACCTGTATGTACATGACCTGTTTAGACTGTTGTTGAATAGACTGTTCTCTGTGTACTAAACAAGACCTGTTGTTGAATAGACTGTTCTCTGTGTACTAAACAAGACCTGTTGTTGAATAGACTGTTCTCTGTGTACTAAACAAGACCTGTTGTTGAATAGACAGTTCTCTGTGTACTAAACAAGACCTGTTGTTGAATAGACTGTTCTCTGTGTACTAAACAAGACCTGTTGTTGAATAGACTGTTCTCTGTGTACTAAACAAGACCTGTTGTTGAATAGACTGTTCTCTGTGTACTAAACAAGACCTGTTGTTGAATAGACTGTTCTCTGTGTACTAAACAAGACCTGTTGTTGAATAGACTGTTCTCTGTGTACAAACTGTTCACAAGACCTGTTGTTGAATAGACTGTTCTCTGTGTACTAAACAAGACCTGTTGTTGAATAGTACTAAACAAGACCTGTTGTTGAATAGACTGTTCTCTGTGTACTAAACAAGACCTGTTGTTGAATAGACTGTTCTCTGTGTACTAAACAAGACCTGTTGTTGAATAGACTGTTCTCTGTGTACTAAACAAGACCTGTTGTTGAATAGACTGTTCTCTGTGTACTAAACAAGACCTGTTGTTGAATAGACTGTTCTCTGTGTACTGAACAAGACCTGTTGTTGAATAGACTGTTCTCTGTGTACTAAACAAGACCTGTTGTTGAATAGACTGTTCTCTGTGTAATAGACTGTTCTCTGTGTAAAACAAGACCTGTTGTTGAATAGACTGTTCTCTGTGTACTAAACAAGACCTGTTGTTGAATAGACTGTTCTCTGTGTACTAAACAAGACCTGTTGTTGAATAGACTGTTCTCTGTGTACTAAACAAGACCTGTTGTTGAATAGACTGTTCTCTGTGTACTAAACAAGACCTGTTGTTGAATAGACACTTCTCTGTGTACTAAACAAGACCTGTTGTCTATGATTCACTAATATGAAAGATTTCCCACAGCCTCTCATGCCTCATTTAGTTAGACTAACTAATCTAATGTTACTTCCTGACTCTCTTTGTCTCTTAGGAAACACCTGTCCGTCAAGTTCCCGGAGGACACGCCCATCACTCTCCCCACCCTATTACGCTTCATCCTGAAGCACTCCGACTCCGCCCACCAGCCAATGAAAGCAGACGGATCCGACCCTCACCCTCACGTTCTCCTCAAGGCGGAGTTCCGCGCTCTACAAGGAGAAGTCCAGACATTACATCGTGCACGCCAGCGCCTCTCCAATCAACTGGCCCAGCTGTGGCGAGACAACCGGCGGTTATCCTTCCACGCCGTGGCCCTGGAGACCCACAATGCACTGCTGCAGTCCCAGAATGGCGAGCTGCAGCGCGAGAGGCTGAGCCTAGTGGAGCAGCACAAGGAGAAGAGTCGTCAGTTAGGGGAGGCGGTCAGGAGACTACAGGAACTAGCAGACGCATCAGAGAACCTTCTCACTGAGAATACACTGCTGAGGGTTTTACTGGGAGCTCTGAGAGCCAGGGAGACAGAGAGAGGGGAGGAGGAGGAGGAGGAGACAGGGGAGGAGGAGGAGGAGACAGGGGAGGAGGAGGAGACGACAGGGGAGGAGAGGAGTTATATGGCCTCTTGACAGGAGAGGAGAATACCCTGCTGAGGGTTTTACCGGGAGCTCTGAGAGCCAGGGAGACAGAGAGAGGGGAGGAGGAGAATGAAGAGGAGACAGGGGAGGAGGAGGAGACAGGGGAGGAGGAGGAGACAGGGGAGGAGGAGGAGACGACAGGGGAGGAGGAGACGACAGGGGAGGAGAGGAGTTATATGGCCTCTTGACAGGGGAGGAGAATACCCTGCTGAGGGTTTTACTGGGAGCTCTGAGAGCCAGGGAGACAGAGAGAGGGGAGGAGGAGAACGAAGAGGAGGAGACAGGGGAGGAGGAGGAGACATGGAGGAGGTGGAGGAGTTTGTCATGCCAAGTAATGCTGGTAGAACGGAAACAGCTGATGAATCACAGCCTCTTGACCCCCTACCCCCTAGAAGAAAGAGGAGGTACTACGTGGGCCCTGACAGATGGTGGGAGTAGAGGAGGTGGGAGACCAGAGGAATCACAGCTTCATAATGCTCTCCTAGTGGAAGGAGGGAACACGACATAGACACAGCAGCTTTATAACCAGGTACTGTAGGATGTCCTCTGGGACCAGAGAGAGACGGGAAAGAAAGGAGACGATACTACGGAGAACACAGAGTGTTGTTGATGACGTCTCTAAGCTTCGGACTTTAGAATGCGTGTAACACTCTAGAATGTCCAGTCATAATGCCAACTCTAGAGTCCATAAGGGCTAGTGGTCCGGGAGAAGGTTCTACCCATGAGGTCAGAGAGGAGCGACCAGCCTCGTCACAGAGGAACGACAAGAAATGGAATAAGCCCAAAGGGCCGATGAACACTAGAAATACGCCTCAAAATGGCACCCTATTCTAGATGCAGTGCTAGTCTAGCTAATAGGGTTTCCATTTGGGACATATACCCTAGGTGAGTTTAGTAGTGAGAAGCTGTCTTCTGAAGCCTGGGTTTTGGTTGTGTGTTTGTATTTTTCCAAGGAGCACCAGGTGATTCTCCACAGAGAAGGTGCATTTTGTTTCTGGTTCTTTTTGTTAAATTAATCTATTTTTACAAGAATCGCTAAAAATGTCTTTCTATGTTAATTCAGGAAACGAGAAGATGCAGCTGTTTTACATGTCAAATATTGAACAGATTTTTACTGATTAAAAATGTTTTAATTTAATCAACCGCGTTGTGTATTATTCGTTTTCTTCAGACTCGAGCTGTCGAAATGCATTTGCCTTCAGCTGGATTGGCCAATAGGATTGTTCGACAGCCAATAGGATTGCTGGTTGCACCTCGACAGCCAATAGGATTGCTGGTTGCACCTCGACAGCCAATAGGATTGCTGGTTGCACCTCGACAGCCAATAGGATTGCTGGTTGCAATCTCGACAGCCAATAGGATTGCTGGTTGCAATCTCGACAGCCAATAGGATTGCTGGTTGCACCTGAATCAGCCAATCGACCTCGAGCCAATAGGATTGCTGGTTGCACCTCGTCAGCCAATAGGATTGCTGGTTGCACCTCGTCAGCCAATAGGATTGCTGGTTGCACCTTGTCAATAAGGACAGTAGAGGGCCCCACGTGTCTGTGAAATCAGTTTGCCAGTGATACACCATACATAAATACATACATACATACAATCATTGGCGCATAAAATATGCTGAGGAAGGATAATGTTTCATTAGATGATTGGGCACATGACTTCCTGAGAGTGGCTGGATTCTCATGACCTGGCGTGTCTCTGTGTGTTGGGTGGGTGTGTGTTGGGTGGGTGGGTCTGAGCGTTGTCAGCGTAACCTGGTTCTGCATCCTGAGAACACATGCTGCTCATTTCAGCCCAGAGAACTTCTTCAGTCCGTTAGCTCTTCTCTCGTCATCTGTAACACTGAGATAAACATCCCAAAGTTTTGCTGTACCTGGTCTCTTCTTCAGTCCGTTAGCTCTTCTCATCATCTGTAACACTGAGATAAACATCCCAAAGTTTTTCAGTCCGTTAGCTCTTCTCTCGTCATCTGTAACACTGGGTTCGCTGTACCTGCTCCTCTTCTTCAGTCGTTAGCTCTTCTCTCATCATCTGTAACACTGAGATAAACATCCCAACGTTTCGCTGTCCTGTTAGCTCTTCTCTCGTCATCTGTAACACTGAGATAAACATCCCAACGTTTTGCTGTACCTGCTCCCCTTCAGTCCGTTAGCTCTTCTCTCGTCATCTGTAACACTGAGATAAACATCCCAACGGTTTGCTGTACCTGCTCCCCTTCTTCAGTCCGTTAGCTCTTCTCTCATCATCTGTAACACTGAGATAAACATCCCAACGGTTCGCTGTACCTGCTCCCCTTCTTCAGTCCGTTAGCTCTTCTCTCTCTCGTCTATAACACTGAGATAAACATCCCAACGGTTCGCCGTTGGTCTAAAGAGATACACATAGTGGACTATAGAGGGAATAGGGTGCCATGAGGCTCTGGTCTAAAGTAGTGGACTATAGAGGGAATAGGGTGCCATGAGGCTCTGGTCTAAAGTAGTGGACTATAGAGGGAATAGGGTGCCATGAGGCTCTGGTCTAAAGTAGTGGACTATAGAGGGAATAGGGTGCCATTTTAGATCTAATCTAATGTTATTTGTCACATGCTTCTTAAACAACAGGTGTAGACTAACAGTGAAATGTTTACAGGCCCATCCGAACAATGCACAGAGAAATACTAGAAGAATACTATCACTAATAATATAAACACCATGAGTAACGATTTACACCTGAGGAACGATAATGATAACTTGGATCTATACACACTGAGGAACGATAACTTGGCTCTATACACAATGAGTAATGATAACTTGGCTCTATACACACTGAGTAATGATAACTTGGCTCTATACACACTGAGGAACGATAACTTGGCTCTATACACAATGAGTAATGATAACTTGGCTCTATACACACTGAGGAACGATAACTGGCTCTATACACACTGAGTAACGATAACTTGGCTCTATACACACTGAGGAACGATAACTTGGCTCTATACACACTGAGGAACGATAACTTGGCTCTACTGGCTCTATACACAATGAGTAACGATAACTTGGCTCTATACACACTGAGGAACGATAACTTGCCTCTATACACAATGAGTAATGATAACTTGGCTCTATACACACTGGAACGTAACGATAACACTGAGGAACGATAACTTGGCTCTATACACACAGAGTAACGATAACTTTGCTCTATACACCCTGAGTAACGATAACTTGAATAGCAGTATAGGTAGGAGACAGGGTACAGTAGATAACAGTATAGGCTGTTTGGTGGGAGACAGGACAGTAGATAGCAGTACAGGCTGTTTGGTAGGAGACAGGACAGTAGATAGCAGTACAGGCTGTTTGGTAGGAGACAGGACAGTAGATAGCAGTACAGGCTGTTTG
>NW_025749708.1:0-23081 GCF_021184085.1 Oncorhynchus gorbuscha | reverse complement strand
AAGCAGACAGACAGAGATAGAGAGAGACAGACAGATAAGCAGACAGACAGAAGGAGAGAAAGACAGATAAGCAGACAGACAGAAAGAGAGAATGAGACAGAGATAGAGACAGATAGGCAGACAGACAGAGATAGAGAGAGACAGATAAGCAGACAGACAGAAGGAGAGAGAGACAGATAAGCAGACAGACAGAAGGAGAGAGAGACAGATAGGCAGACAGACAGAAGAGAGAGAGAGACAGATAAGCAGACAGACAGAAGGAGAGAGAGACAGATAGGCAGACAGACAGAAAGAGAGAGAGACAGATAAGCAGACAGACAGAAGGAGAGAGAGACAGATAGGCAGACAGACAGAAGGAGAGAAATAGACAGAGATAGAGAGAGACAGATAGGCAGACAGACAGAAGGAGAGAGAGACAGATAGGCAGACAGACAGAAAGAGAGAGAGACAGATAAGCAGACAGACAGAAGGAGAGAGAGACAGATAGGCAGACAGACAGAAGGAGAGAAAGAGACAGAGAGAGACAGACAGAAGGAGAGAAAGACAGATAAGCAGACAGACAGAAGGAGAGAGAGACAGATAAGCAGACAGACAGAAGGAGAGAGAGACAGATAAGCAGACAGACAGAAGGAGAGAAATAGACAGAGATAGAGAGAGACAGAAGGAGAGAAAGACAGATAAGCAGACAGACAGAAGGAGAGAGAGACAGATAAGCAGACAGACAGAAGGAGAGAGAGACAGATAAGCAGACAGACAGAAGGAGAGAGAGACAGATAGGCAGACAGACAGAAAGAGAGAATGAGACAGAGATAGAGACAGATAGGCAGACAGACAGAGATAGAGAGAGACAGATAAGCAGACAGACAGAAGGAGAGAGAGACAGATAAGCAGACAGACAGAAGGAGAGAGAGACAGATAGGCAGACAGACAGAAAGAGAGAGAGACAGATAAGCAGACAGACAGAAGGAGAGAGAGACAGATAGGCAGACAGACAGAAAGAGAGAGAGACAGATAAGCAGACAGACAGAAGGAGAGAGAGACAGATAGGCAGACAGACAGAAGGAGAGAAATAGACAGAGATAGAGAGAGACGGATAGGCAGACAGACAGAAGGAGAGAGAGACAGATAGGCAGACAGACAGAAAGAGAGAGAGACAGATAAGCAGACAGACAGAAGGAGAGAGAGACAGATAGGCAGACAGACAGAAGGAGAGAAAGAGACAGAGAGAGACAGACAGAAGGAGAGAAAGACAGATAAGCAGACAGACAGAAGGAGAGAGAGACAGATAAGCAGACAGACAGAAGGAGAGAGAGACAGATAAGCAGACAGACAGAAGGAGAGAGAGACAGATAGGCAGACAGACAGAAGGAGAGAGAATGAGACAGAGATAGAGACAGATAGGCAGACACAGACAGAAAGAGAGAATGAGACAGAGATAGAGACAGATAGGCAGACAGACAGAGATAGAGAGAGAGACAGATAAGCAGACAGACAGAAGGAGAGAGAGACAGATAAGCAGACAGACAGAAGGAGAGAGAGACAGATAAGCAGACAGACAGAAGGAGAGAGAGACAGATAAGCAGACAGACAGAGATAGAGAGAGAGACAGATAAGCAGACAGACAGAAGGAGAGAAAGACAGATAAGCAGACAGACAGAAAGAGAGAATGAGACAGAGATAGAGACAGATAGGCAGACAGACAGAGATAGAGAGAGACAGATAAGCAGACAGACAGAAGGAGAGAGAGACAGATAAGCAGACAGACAGAAGGAGAGAGAGACAGATAGGCAGACAGACAGAAAGAGAGAGAGACAGATAAGCAGACAGACAGAAGGAGAGAGAGACAGATAGGCAGACAGACAGAAAGAGAGAGAGACAGATAAGCAGACAGACAGAAGGAGAGAGAGACAGATAGGCAGACAGACAGAAGGAGAGAAATAGACAGAGATAGAGAGAGACGGATAGGCAGACAGACAGAAGGAGAGAGAGACAGATAGGCAGACAGACAGAAAGAGAGAGAGACAGATAAGCAGACAGACAGAAGGAGAGAGAGACAGATAGGCAGACAGACAGAAGGAGAGAAAGAGACAGAGAGAGACAGACAGAAGGAGAGAAAGACAGATAAGCAGACAGACAGAAGGAGAGAGAGACAGATAAGCAGACAGACAGAAGGAGAGAGAGACAGATAAGCAGACAGACAGAAGGAGAGAAATAGACAGAGATAGAGAGAGACAGAAGGAGAGAAAGACAGATAAGCAGACAGACAGAAGGAGAGAGAGACAGATAAGCAGACAGACAGAAGGAGAGAGAGACAGATAAGCAGACAGACAGAAGGAGAGAGAGACAGATAGGCAGACAGACAGAAAGAGAGAATGAGACAGAGATAGAGACAGATAGGCAGACAGACAGAGATAGAGAGAGACAGATAAGCAGACAGACAGAAGGAGAGAGAGACAGATAAGCAGACAGACAGAAGAGAGAGAGACAGATAGGCAGACAGACAGAAAGAGAGAGAGACAGATAAGCAGACAGACAGAAGGAGAGAGAGACAGATAGGCAGACAGACAGAAAGAGAGAGAGACAGACAGACAGACAGAAAGAGAGAGAGACAGATAGGCAGACAGACAGAAACAGACAGAGAGAGAGAGACAGATAGGCAGACAGACAGAAGGAGAGAGAGACAGATAGGCAGACAGACAGAAAGAGAGAGACAGATAAGCAGAGACAGATAGATAGGCAGACAGACAGAAGAGAGAAAGAGACAGAAGGAGAGAAAGACAGATAAGCAGACAGACAGAAGGAGAGAGAGACAGATAAGCAGACAGACAGAAGGAGAGAGAGACAGATAGCAGACAGACAGAAGGAGAGAGAGACAGATAGGCAGACAGACAGAAAGAGAGAATGAGACAGAGATAGAGACAGATAGGCAGACACAGACAGAAAGAGAGAATGAGACAGAGATAGAGACAGATAGGCAGACAGACAGAGATAGAGAGAGAGACAGATAAGCAGACAGACAGAAGGAGAGAGAGACAGACAGACAGACAGAAGGAGAGAGAGACAGATAAGCAGACAGACAGAAGGAGAGAGAGACAGACAGACAGACAGAGATAGAGAGAGAGACAGATAAGCAGACAGACAGAAGGAGAGAAAGACAGATAAGCAGACAGACAGAAAGAGAGAATGAGACAGAGATAGAGACAGATAGGCAGACAGACAGAGATAGAGAGAGACATATAAGCAGACAGACAGAAGGAGAGAGAGACAGATAAGCAGACAGACAGAAGGAGAGAGAGACAGATAGGCAGACAGACAGAAAGAGAGAGAGACAGATAAGCAGACAGACAGAAGGAGAGAGAGACAGATAGGCAGACAGACAGAAAGAGAGAGAGACAGATAAGCAGACAGACAGAAGGAGAGAGAGACAGATAGGCAGACAGACAGAAGGAGAGAAATAGACAGAGATAGAGAGAGACAGATAGGCAGACAGACAGAAGAGAGAGAGACAGAGACAGAGATAGAGAGAGACAGATAAGCAGACAGACAGAGAGAGAGACAGAGCAGACAGACAGAAGAGAGAGAAAGAGACAGACAGACAGAAGAGAGAGAGACAGATAAGCAGACAGACAGAAGGAGAGAGAGACAGATAAGCAGACAGACAGAAGAGAGAGAGACAGATAAGCAGACAGACAGAAGGAGAGAGACAGAGATAAGACAGACAGACAGAGAGGAGAGAGAGACAGATAGGCAGACAGACAGAAGAGAGAGAGACAGACAGACAGACAGAAGAGAGAGAGACAGATAGGCAGACAGACAGAAGAGAGAGAGACAGAGAGCAGACAGACAGAAAGAGAGAAAGACAGATAAGCAGACAGACAGAAGAGAGAGAGACAGATAAGCAGACAGACAGAAGAGAGAGAGAGACAGATAAGCAGACAGACAGACAGATAAGCAGACAGACAGAAGGAGAGAGACAGAAGGCAGACAGACAGAAGGAGAGAGAGACAGATAAGCAGACAGACAGACAGAGAGAGAGAGACAGATAAGCAGACAGACAGAAAAGAGAGAGAGACAGATAAGCAGACAGACAGAAGGAGAGAGAGACAGATAAGCAGACAGACAGAAGGAGAGAAAGAGACAGAGATAGAGAGAGACAGATAAGCAGACAGACAGAAGGAGAGAAAGACAGATAATCAGACAGACAGAAGGAGAGAAAGACAGTCAGAGGGACAAAGGTAGAAAGGGATTATATTTTTTTTGCATTGCTCTAATTACTACACTGATATAACTAAAATTATAATTCCCTTGCAGTTTTAATTCCATATGTTCTAGTGTTTTTGCTTTGTAAATGGAAGATAACAACAATTAATAAATGAATAGAAAAAGAAAGAGACAATCCCAGAGAGAGGGGGATAGCTAATAGGAGACAGATAAGGACCGTGTTGGTATTTCTCTAGCAGCTACTGAAGTTCAGTGTTTCCTCTCGACTATTGTTTCTCCATAGTAACAATCAGGCCCTCAGGTGACAAAATTGTCAATTCAAATTTCAAATCAAATCAAATGTATTTATTTATATAGCCCTTCGTACATCAGCTGATATCTCAAAGTGCTGTACAGAAACCCAGCCTAAAACCCCAAACAGCAAGCAATGCAGGTGTAGAAGCATTGAAGCCAGTTAAAGCTAAATAGATTTAGACCAAGTAGAGGGCAGAGCTAAGTGATGGTGTGGGAGTCTACCTTAGTTCCAGGTGGACCAGCCTGTCCCACAGGACCTCTGTGGCCAATACCTGGCTCACCCTAAAAACACAACAATGTCAATAGGACACGTTTAATTTGCAAATATACAGAACAGTGTGCAGGAGTCATTCTAGTTAGATATTTCAATAAATAAAAATAGTTAAATGTTCAAAACATGAATGCTTAAAAGACCTTGGTTCGGGCTTTGCTCTATCACATTACTGAATTGGAAAACAATTTACCTTGTGTCCCTTTTCACCAAGTTCCCCTGGTAGAACGAAGACAATTGTCAACAAATCAGTGACAAAGTGAGTGTTATTCAAGTTCATTCTCTCCATATGTCTCTGTCTGTGTCTCGTGCACCAAAATAGCACCATCACATTCAGACAGCCGGAGAGAAAAAATGTCCATAGAGTTTTTCAAGGATATGTTTTGTATCGATGCCGCCAGCTAAGAGACGGAATTATTAATACCACATGATTAATCTACTGCGTCATGAGGGGATCAGAAATAGAACTCTGGGGACATCAAAGACCAACATTCTGAGCTCCGCTGGTTTGACTGACAGGAGAGCAGAGAGACATGGACAAACTTATAGGGGAAGATGTGGGTAGGTAAATAGGTGTGTGTGTGTGTGTGTGTGTGTGTGTGTGTGTGTGTGTGTGTGTGTGTGTGTGTGTGTGTGTGTGTGTGTGTGTGTGTGTGTGTGTGTGTGTGTGTGTGTGTGTGTGTGTGTGTGTGTGTGTGTGTGTGTGTGTGTGTGTGTGTGTGTGTGTCACTGATAATGAGATGTGGGTAGGAGGGGAGCGAGGATACGTTTGATGTTGTGACCTGGTGACATTGACACTGTGTACGGGCGTAAGGACAGATTGGGTTGATGTTGTGACCTGGTGACATTGACACTGTGTACGGGCGTAAGGACAGATTGGGTTGATGTTGTGACCTGGTGACATTGACATTGACACTGTGTACGGGCGTAAGGACAGATTGGGTTGATGTTGTGACCTGGTGACATTGACACTGTGTACGGGCGTAAGGACAGATTGGGTTGACATTACATTAAGGTGCCCTTTATTAAAGGTTTGCCTTCATTTCTAAGAGAGCTATAGACTATAAAACATGTCGTTCTCGTCATGTTGGTGGTGTGAACTGTCTGCCATGCACAGGATATCACTGATCAACACATTAACAATACATTATCTACAAACTTCTTATACAGCCTTAACAAACTATGTATAAAGGATTCCTTATTGCAACGTGGTACTGTAGAGATATGGGGGCAGATTCAGGACGTCTTGTTCTTTCACTCCATTTGAAGACACTGTTGTATTTGAAAATGATTGGTAGTCACCTTCGGTCCCTGGAAGTCCATTTTCACCCGGAGCGCCCTTTAGACAACAGAAGGAACCACTCAAAGAGGAACACAAAGAGGAACCTGATAGAAATGCGTGATAGATGAGGGTAACAGGACAGGCGCTTTTATCATGTCATCTTCACAGCACTTTGATTGGGGGACGTGTGAGTGTTTACCTTCAAATAGTCATATTCTGACCCTGGATAGGGTCTTACTCCTCCTTCCTCCTCGTACTCTCCTTGTCTTCCGCTCTCTCTTTCCATCTCCTGCCTCCGTCTCTCCCACTCCTCTCTCTCCCTGTCCAGGTCTCTGCCTCCCTCCATCTCTGTTCTCTCTAGTTCACTCTCCCTCTCCATTTGCAGGTCTCTCTCCTTTTCCATGTGCTCCCTCTCTAGTTTCTCCCTCTGCAACTCCAGCTCTGCTTCCCTCTCTTTTTCAAGCTCCATCCTCTCCCTCTCCATCTCCATCCTTTCCCTCTCTCTCTCCCTCTCGAATTCACTGTCTTCCTCCGTGTCCCACTCAGAGTCGCCACTTCTCTCCTCCTCTTCCTCTCTTTCTGCATCATGGTATATCTCTCCTTCCATCTCTTTTCCTTTCTTTTCTACCATCTCCATCTCTCTATGTCTTTCCCATGGTGTCTCTTCCTCTGCTGCTATGGGTTCTTCTCTCTCTCCCTCCATCTCTGTTGGTGTCTCCCAGTCTCTTTCTGTTTCATAGTCGACCTCCGTCTCTGTATAGGATTCAGGGTCAGGCTGAGGGTCTCTGTTTTCTTGTTTCTGTCTCTGGAACCACAAATGGAAAATTGATTGGTTTACTGATAGATTGCTCAATTCATTACACTTAAATAGTGATGAATTAATATGGATTTATTTTGATGTTCAAAGTGCATCATAACTACGGTCCATCCGTTGGGCAATTCACCGATATGTTTTGGCTGAGCAACACTCACATGTGATTTCTTGGGACCTCTTGCTCCCGACTGTGACTTCAAAAACAGAAAGAGGGAATGTTCACACGTTGTTTGATTTGACCATGTAATACCTTCTCTGAACCCTTCCCTGTGCTATTCTCCATGCTAACTGTTGATTTGACCCTTCTCTGAACCCTTCCCTGTGCTATTCCCTCCATGCTAACTGTTGATTTGACCATGTAATAACTTCTCTGAACCCTTCCCTGTGCTATTCCCTCCATGCTAACTGTTGATTTGACCATGTAATAATGAACCCTTCCCTGTGCTATTCCCTCCATGAACTGTTGATTTGACCATGTAATAACTTCTCCTTCCCTGTGCTATTCCCTCCATGCTAACTGTTGATTTGACCATGTAATAACTTCTCTGAACCCTTCCCTGTGCTATTCCCTCCATGCTAACTGTTGATTTGACCATGTAATAACTTCTCTGAACCCTTCCCTGTGCTATTCCCTCCATGCTAACTGTTGATTTGACCATGTAATAACTTCTCTGAACCCTTCCCTGTGCTATTCCCTCCATGCTAACTGTTGATTTGACCATGTAATAACTTCTCTGAACCCTTCCCTGTGCTATTCCCTCCATGCTAACTGTTGATTTGACCATGTAATAACTTCTTGAACCCTTCCCTGTGCTATTCCCTCCATGCTAACTGTTGATTTGACCATGTAATAACTACTCTGAACCCTTCCCTGTGCTATTCCCTCCATGCTAACTGTTGATTTGACCATGTAATAACTTCTCTGAACCCCTTCCCTGTGCTATTCCCTCCATGCTAACTGTTGATTTGACCATGTAATACCTTCTCTGAACCCTTCCCTGTGCTATTCCCTCCATGCTAACTGTTGATTTGACCATGTAATAACTTCTCTGAACCCTTCCCTGTGCTATTCCCTCCATGCTAACTGTTGATTTGACCATGTCATAACTTCTCTGAACCCTTCCCTGTGCTATTCCCTCCATGCTAACTGTTGATTTGACCATGTAATACCTTCTCTGAACCCTTCCCTGTGCTATTCCCTCCATGCTAACTGTTGATTTGACCATGTAATACCTTCTCTGAACCCTTCCCTGTGCTATTCCCTCCATGCTAACTGTTGATTTGATAAAACCTATGAGTAGTTGATATCAGTGTAATAGAAAAATATCCCTAGTAAATAAATCTGTTTACTTTTTGTCTGTCATGGTATCGATTCCTTCCTCCGGCAGTTCCTGGCATGTATGCCTGAAACAGCAAAGACTCAAATATTTCTGGCAAATGCCATTGTTTTCTAAAAATGATGTACTCTTACATTGTATTTTAATGGTAATCCATATTTTTTTCAGTGTACTTACCATGTAATCTGGCCAGGGGGCGCTCTTCCTTACTCTGACCCGGACATGAGATGGTCCCGCCTGCCAATTCCCAAAACCACTTCATGAGTCATTGATTATAAGTCATTGATGTGCCATTACCACTGTGGGGAGTTCCCATGGTGCTTGGCCTACAGCCGTAGTGTCCCACTCATGATGAGTGTGAGAGTGTGTGTGTGTGTGTGAGTGTGAGAGTGAGTGCGTGAGTGTGTGTGAGAGTGTGTGAGTGTGTGAGAGTGTGAGTGTGTGTGTGAGTGTGTGTGTGTGTGAGTGTGAGAGAGTGTGCGTGCATGAGTGTGTGTGTGTGTGTGTGTGTGTGTGTGTGTGTGTGTGTGTGTGTGTGTGTGTGTGTGTGTGTGTGTGTGTGTGTGTGTGTGTGTGTGTGTGTGTGTGTGTGTGTGTGTGTGTGTGTGTGTGTGTGTGTGTGTGTGTGTGTGTGTGTGTGAGTGTGTGTGTGAGTGTGAGTGTGTGTGTGTGAGAGTGTGTGTGTGTGAGTGTGTGAGTGTGTGCGAGCGTCCGTGCGCAGCCCTGGATCAAGTGTATATGTCCCTTCAGATTGTGATGTATCAGAAATGGATTACAGGCTCTAATGTTAGATGAAAGAAGACACAAAGACTTCTGATCATTTGAACATTTACTTACATGCACACAGAGAGGTTAAATACAAATAGAAAACTTTAGACTGCCAACATTTCACCAGTGTAAACAAGTTTGAATACTATATATTCTGAAGAATATGATGGAAACACATTTCATTGAAAAAGTAGTAACTAATACAGAAAAGGAACAAAATACAATCTATTTCCATGTTTTCAATAAATAACATTTGGTTGAGGAATTGATAAGCAGCGATACACTGAAAACATTAGAATATGGTTGAACAAATGACGAGGAGGTAAAAACTGTTGTAATACTGAAGCGACAGAGAGATACTACAGCTTAGGTCCAATGTAACGTTTTCAACTTCTTTAATAAATAAATTAGTTTCTGCAAAGTCAATGCTAAAATAACACTGACATCTGATGGAAGAATGTATTAGTCCAATAATCGTTATATAATACACTGTCTTGATTTAACTGAGCTTTACCTATGTATTGTTCATCTTTTAGGTATTTGAATTAAGTATAAAACACGATTCTGGTCATAGAAGTGGAATTGGACGAGTGACATTGGACAAATTGCATCATCATTGCGACGAAGCGAAGTCCCTCCTCATGTTATGCTGGTCAGGTTAAGGGTAGACTGCTCCTCACCAGCGATACACTTCACTTCACAGTTTATACAAACACTCCGTGCTTACAAATCTACAGTCTCAATCTTTCTGGATTGAGGAAAGGTCCTGTGTTAAAAATAAAAAAGTAAACAAAAAAAACAGAAAAAATGTTTTAATCAGAAAGTGTATAAATTCACTCATGAAGAGTTCATATTTTGTTTGCAGCTCTTGACATTCCCATTCAGGCAAAGTTCAGAGGTCATGCTCAATGCATGCTGGTATATGGATGTCTTTCATTGCAAGTTGGCCCAGTTGTGTCCAATCTTTTAATCAATTGTCTTTATATACTTTTATTATGATGGACTAATATTTCTTGTTTAAAATTACATTTGTAATTGTGGTACATTTTGCACTGGTGAAATGTTCGCAGTTGTTAGTCAGACGAAAGATCTCAACGTACACAGTGATGATAAGTGCTCAGATCACTACGATGGTTGGCCAATCATTATTATGACACAATCTGACTATGTATTGATGTTATTGAACACTGGGAAGGGCTTTCTTTTGGGAAATTCTAATCAACCAAGAAACACATCAAGAAGATAAGTTAGAACATATAAATGATATCAATTACCTACAACCTTTGTATTGGAATACCAATGATAATCATTGGATCAAAGCACTTTGCATCACATTCATACACCCACAGTCCAACGGAGGCATACATGAACTGCAACACCATTAGTAAAGAAGGCTAGTTGTGTCAAATCAAATGTATTTTTACACCTCAGCTGATATCCCTGTCAGGCAATCATGGTTAGAAAACTCCCCAGAAAGATGAATAGGCTAGTTGTGTCCATTTACACCTCATATCCCTCAGGATCATGGTTAATAAAGATGAATAGAAGGCTAGTTGTGTCCATTTACACCTCATATCCCTCAGGATCATGGTTAGTAAAGACGAATAGAAGGCTAGTTGTGTCCATTTACACCTCATATCCCTCAGGATCATGGTTAGTAAAGCGTCAGGTAGAATCTTGCAGTCAGTCACAGACTTACCTTCTCTGTTTCTTCCGTTGTGCTGGGAAGGATAGGGGTGATGAATTCCCCCTGCTTTGGAACAAAGTGTAGTATGTTTCAAGAACAATATACAATACAGCAAACACACACGTCACATAGTCTTCTACCACTCAACTCAGAGCTGTCCATGGTGCTGGCTCTGCTTGACACAGTTCGCACTTTACAAAGTATCTCAGGAAAAGAGCTCCAATTTCATACCTTTTCACTGTCTCCCGGTGACTGGGATGGATATGGACCCAAAGTTGTCAGGCCACTCTAAGAAACATGGACATACAGTGGGGCAAAAACGTATTTAGTCAGCCACCAATTGTGCACGTTCTCCCACTTAAAAAGATGAGAGGCCTGTAATTTTCATCATAGGTTCACTTCAACTAACAGACAAAATGAGAAAAATAAATCCAGAAAATCACATTGTAGGATTTTTATGAATTTATTTGCCAAATTATGGTGGAAAATAAGTATTTGGTCAATAACAAAAGTTTATCTCAATACTTTGTTATATACCCTTTGTTGGCAATGACAGAGGTCAACCATTGTCTGTAAGTCTTCACATACTGTTGCTGGTATTTTGTCCCATTCCTCCATGCAGATCTCCTCTAGAGCAGTGATGTTTTGGGGCTGTTGCTGGGCAACACGGACTTTCAACTCTCTCCAAAGATTTTCTATGGTGTTGAGATCTGGAGACTGGCTAGGCCACTCCGGGACCTTGAAATGCTTCTTACGAAGCCACTCCTTCGTTGCCCGGTGGTGTGTTTGGGATCATTGTCATGCTGAAAGACCCAGCCACGTTTCATCTTCAATTCCCTTGCTGATGGAAGGAGGTTTTCACTCAAAATCTCACGATACATGGCCCCATTCATTCTTTCCTTTACACGGATCAGTCGTCCTGGTCCCTTTGCAGAAAAACAGCCCCAAAGCATGATGTTTCCACCCCCATGCTTCACAGTAGGTATGGTGTTCTTTGGATGCAACTCAGCATTCTTTGTCCTCCAAACACGAAGCGTTGAGTTTTTACCAAAAAGTTATATTTTGGTTTCATCTGACCATATGACATTCTCCCAATCTTCTTCTGGATCATCCAAATGCTCTCTATCAAACTTCAGACGGGCCTGGACATGTACTGGCTTAAGCAGGGGGACACGTCTGGCACCGCAGGATTTGAGTCCCTGGCGGCGTAGTGTGTTACTGATGGTAGGCTTTGTTACTTTGGTCCCAGCTCTCTGCAGGTCATTCACTAGGTCCCCCCGTGTGGTTCTGGGATTTTTGCTCAACGTTCTTGTGATCATTTTGACCCCACGGGGTGAGATCTTGCGTGGGGCCCCAGATCGAGGGAGATTATCAGTGGTCTTGTATGTCTTCCATTTCCTGATAATTGCTCCCACAGTTGATTTCTTCAAACCAAGCTGCTTACCTATTGCAGCTTCAGTCTTCCCAGCCTGGTGCAGGTCTACAATTTCGTTTCTGGCGTCCTTTGACAGCTCTTTGGTCTTGGCCATAGTGGAGTTTGGAGTGTGACTGTTTGAGGTTGTGGACAGGTGTCTTTTATACATTTACATTTTACATTTAAGTCATTTAGCAGACACTCTTATCCAGAGCGACTTACAAATTGGTGCATTCACCTTATGACATCCAGTGGAACAGCCACTTTACAATAGTGCATCTAAATCTTTTAAGGGGGGGGGTAGAAGGAAAATCATATTTATACTGATAACAAGTTCAAACAGGTGCCATTAATACAGGTAACGAGTGGAGGACAGAGGAGCCTCTTAAATAAGAAGTTACAGGTCTGTGAGAGCCAGAAATCTTGCTTGTTTGTAGGTGACCAAATACTTATTTTCCACCATAATTTGCAAATAAATTCATTAAAAATCCTATAATATGATTTTCTGGATTTTTTTCTCATTTTGTCTGTCATAGTTGAAGTGTACCTATGATGAAAATTACAGGCCTCTCTCATGTTTTTAAGTGGGAGAATTCGCACAATTGGTGGCTGACTAAATACTTTTTTGCCCACTGTATAATCAGTAATGACCACTACTGGACAGAATGCTGTATGTACATTTCCTGGTTCAAAGGTCAAAATGACATGTTTTACCATCCGTTGTCTTTACTATCATTTTTCTATATCTAGAGATACAGTGGCAAAGGAAAAGTGTTCACCTCTTTGCTCATTCCATGTAGTGTGCTTTCTGTTGTGACTTCAAACTCCCCTTGCTTTTCCATTGACAGTAAGGGATCATCTGTGGAATCCTTCAACAAAAATGAACAATAACTATGAAAAACATTCCACTCTAAAACACTTTTACAAACGTCACAAAATAATGACAGCATTACTGGTGAGTGAGACAGTCATCGGAGTTCGATACGCAAACCACAATTAATAACAGGTATATAACTGGCATATAATGATAAACTATTCAATTCCTAATAATTCATTATTTTCAGGGAAGTGGGTGGGGACCCAAATCAACTGTATGACTTCCTCATTTTGTCTCTAGAGATGTACACGTGCAAGGTCAACAACACACCCTCCTCATGAATGTGTGTGATGGATTCATTAATACATGTATTGCATCAGAGTAATTGAGTTTCAGGTACCTTCTTTTAACTCAGTAATCATTTGAGTTTGTAGAGTTTGAATTAGAAGGGTTACCACACTATGCTGATCACTACCATAACACAATCAGGGCACTGCTATAAGACTCAAAGTATTGGTGTGGATAACGGGCTGCCCAGTGAGCTACAAATGTTATTGGAAAAGTTCATTTTGGTTGCATCTCTTGACATTACCATTCAGGCAAAGTTCAGAGGTCATGCACCAATGCATGCCAGAATACAGTATGTAAGTCTTCCATTGTAAGTTGGCCCCTTTGTGTTAAATCTTTAAGTCAAATATATATTTTGTTTATTTAAGACTTTAAATATTTGTTTTTCACGCAGGCCTAATAATTCATGTTTAAAATTGGAATTGTGGTACATTTTGCACTGGTGAAATGTTCACAGTTGATAGGCAGACGAAAGATCTCAACGTACACAGTGATGCCAAGTGCTCAGATCACTACGATGGTTGGCCAATCATTATTACGACACAATCTGACTATGTATTCATGTTATTGAACACTGGGCAGGGCTTTCTTTTGGGAAATTCTAATCAACCAAGAAACACATACAGAAGATAAGTTAGAACATATAAATGCTATCAATTACCTACAACCTTTGTATTGGAATGCCAATGATAATCATTGGATCAAAGCACTTTGCATCACATTCATACACCCACAGTCCAACGGAGGCATACATGAACTGCAACACCATTAGTAAAGACGAATAGAAGGCTAGTTGTGTCCATTTACACCCCATATCCCTCAGGATCATGGTTAGTAAAGACAAATAGAAGGCTAGTTGTGTCCATTTACACCTCATATCCCTCAGGATCAAGGTTAGTAAAGACGACTAGAAGTCTAGTTGTGTCCATTTACACCTCATATCCCTCAGGATCAAGGTTAGTAAAGACGACTAGAAGTCTAGTTGTGTCCATTTACACCTCATATCCCTCAGGATCAAGGTTAGTAAAGACGACTAGAAGTCTAGTTGTGTCCATTTACACCTCATATCCCTCAGGATCAAGGTTAGTAAAGACGACTAGAAGTCTAGTTGTGTCCATTTACACCTCATATCCTTCAGGATCATGGTTAGTAAAGATGAATAGAAGTCTAGTTGTGTCCATTTATACCTCATATCCCTCAGGATCATGGTTAGTAAAGATGAATAGAAGGCTAGTTGTGTCCATTTACACCTCATATCCTTCAGGATCATGGTTAGTAAAGATGAATAGAAGTCTAGTTGTGTCCATTTACACCTCATATCCTTCAGGATCATGGTCTAGTTGTGTCCATGTCAGGATCATGGTTAGTAAAGATGAATTTAGTTGTGTCCATTTACACCTCATATCCTTCAGGATCATGGTTAGTAAAGCGTCAGGTAGAATCTTGCAGTCAGTCACAGACTTACATTCTCTGTTTCTTCCGTTGTGCTGGGAAGGATAGGGGTGATGAATTCCCCCTGCTTTGGAACAAAGTGTAGTATGTTTCAAGAACAATATACAATACAGCAAACACACACGTCACATAGTCTTCTACCACTCAACTCAGAGCTGTCCATGGTGCTGGCTCTGCTTGACACAGTTTGCACTTTACAAAGTATCTCAGGAAAAGAGCTCCAGTTTCATACCTTTTCACTGTCTCCCGGTGACTGGGATGGATATGGACCCAAAGTTGTCAGGCCACTCTAAGAAACATTGACATATAATCAGTAATGACCACTACTGGATAGAATGCCGTATGTACATTTCCTGGTTCAAAGGTCAAAATGACATGTTTTACCATCCGTTGTCTTTACTATCATTTTTCTATATCTAGAGATACAGTGGCAAAGGAAAAGTGTTCACCTCTTTGCTCATTCCATGTAGTGTGCTTTCTGTTGTGACTTCAAACTCCCCTTGCTTTTCCATTGACAGTAAGGGATCATCTGTGGAATCCTTCAACAAAAATTAACAATAACTATGAAAAACATTCCACTCTAAAACACTTTTACAAACGTCACAAAATAATGACAGCATTACTGTTGAGTGAGTCATTAATTCATGTATTGCATCAGAGTAATTCAGTTTCAGGTACCTTCTTTTAACTCAGTAATCATTTGAGTTTGTAGAGTTTGAATTAGGAGGGTTACCACACTATGCTGATCACTACCATAACACAATCAGGGCACTGCTATAAGACTCAAAGTATTGGTGTGGATAATGGGCTGCCCCGTGAGGTAAATGTGTCATTCCAACCCTGATCCCTGAGGTCTACTAGGAAAGGTGACGTCATTGGGTGTCCACCCACAGACTTAATACTGTAGTTTAGGACTAATAGTATGTACCAATCAAATCCTTAGGAATGTTCATTTACATCTCACTTGACAGTTACTCACCTCATATTCATAACTGTACTCATCCCCATCGTATAATTCCTCCTCCACCGCTTCCTCTTCCTCCTCTGTACTCGTCTTCAGAGAGGAGAGAAAAAGGTGAGTCCCATGTGTAAATGGGATCAAGAGGAGATAAACATGTCTATCATAAACATGTATTTGACCCAAAGCAGCAAAGAGAGAGTACAGGACATGACTTACAAGTCCAAAACAATAAGGACAAAACAAAAAAGCAAGTTAGGAGAAAAAAATTCATGCTTTTAGTCATTTTAAAATGTCTGTTATGATGATTTAATACCTTTTATTGGTCAAGTTAGGCACAGCAAGTACAGTTTAATAAGTTTAGTTTTAATTTAGGTTTAGAATTTGATAAATGTTATGTTTGCTTAGAAAGAAATGATAGTAATTCTTTTCTCACTGTCATTTGAAGGAGTTGAGGTTAAAACAGGTGAGGGTGACATGCTTAGCAACAGACGGTGACAACGTAAATGTTAGACATGTTTAGTTTGGGCATTTATATGGTTATTTTGACTACATCTTTAGTTTGGGCGTTTACCAGGCGTTGTCTTTGCCTCTTATGTCGTCCTTTCTGTCCCTTGCCCTGGTTCAGAATTTCACAGTTAAAAGTTGTAATGCTTTATAGGAAATACACATCTAACATGCTGTGGTAGTTATGGTCAAAGATATTTATATCTGTGTCATGGGCTGATTCATGGGAGAGAAAATTATCGCTAAAACATTTTGTACATTTAAGAAAATGTTAAAGGGAAAGTTTACATGTTTTCTTTTACAGTATCTATTTAGACCTATTTAAATATAACATTTGCTTGTATAGTCATGAATACAAATAGGTTGTGAACAACTTACATCTAATTGCATAATTTATGTCCAAATTACACATTTTTCTCAAATTTTGAAATGGATTTGAACCCAACAAGGTTGTGTATATCAGATGTAAAACAAAAAGATCGATTTGTAGTGACATCACCTTCCGTTCTCGACTCTTCTTTTTCTTCAAGGAGTCTTCCTCATTGAGGAGAACAGTTTCTAATATTGCCCCTGGTACCTCAGAGACCCTCTAAAAACACACACACACACACACACACACACACACACACACACACACACACACACACACACACACACACACACACACACACACACACACACACACACACACACACACACACACACACACACACACACACACACACACCTTGTACTATTCATAGTTCACTTTTAAAAGTTAATTTGACAGCCAGTGTTTGGCTGTGGGGTTTGAGTAGAAGAGGTACCCCTTCCTTACCTCTTCAGACGTTGTGTTGTTAAATGTTGAGTTTGATAAAGGCAACTTGGGCGAGGGAGTTTCACTGAAGTCCTCGTCCACTGTCAGTGTGCCCTCTATCCCCTTAGAGGTGCTCTCTATCCTCCCCACGTCTTGGACGCCATTAAGACCATTAAGAGGGGTGAGGTTCCAGAATGTGGGGCCCTCCGCCGTTTCATTCAAAGCATCCTTCATGAGATAGAGACCTGGATGAATAACTACATGTTGTAGTACAACAGTGTATCTGTTGGATACATAAATAGACTGGGCTTTATAATATGGGTTGATTTCTGGGATACAGATAAAGACTAGTTGTGGACTAAAAACAATACTCATTTAACTAGCTTTTTTTGTGTTAGGGTTAGGCTTAATATGTGTGAGGGAAAGCGTCCCTATGTCATGTAGCATGTTTGGAGTGGATACTCACAGAGTTAGGTTCTGGTAGCTGTCTGTCTAGGTCAGAGTCAACTGCCACCTCTATGGTGTCCATCTCTGTCAGAGGCTCCTTGGAGATCTCATACTTTACAGTTCTCTGTTCAAAACACACACTCATGAGTCCAGCACTAACACACTCATGAGTCCAGCACTAACACACTCATGAGTCCAACACTAACACACTCATGAGTCCAGCACTAACACACTAATGAGTCCAGCACTAACACACTCATGAGTCCAACACTAACACACTCATGAGTCCAACACTAACACACTCATGAGTCCAGCACTAACACACTCATGAGTCCAACACTAACACACTCATGAGTCCAACACTAACACACTCATGAGTCCAACACTAACACACTCATGAGTCCAACACTAACACACTCATGAGTCCAACACTAACACACTCATGAGTCCAACACTAACACACTCATGAGTCCAACACTAACACACACACTCATGAGAGTCCAACACTAACACACTCATGAGTCCAACACTAACACACACACTCATGAGTCCAACACTAACACACTAATGAGTCCAGCACTAACACACTCATGAGTCCAACACTAACACACTCATGAGTCCAGCACTAACACACTCATGAGTCCAGCACTAACACACTAACACACTCATGAGTCCAACACTAACACACTCTCATGAGTCCAACACTAACACACTCATGAGTCCAACACTAACACACTAATGAGTCCAACACTAACACACTCATGAGTCCAACACTAACACACTCATGAGTCCAACATAACACACTCATGAGTCCAACAATAACACACTCATGAGTCCAACACTAACACACTCATGAGTCCAACACTAACACACTCATGAGTCCAACACTATGACACACTAACACACTCATGAGTCCAACACTAACACACTCATGAGTCCAACACTAACACACTCATGAGTCCAACACTAACACACTCATGAGTCCAACACTAACACACTCATGAGTCCAACACTAACACACTAATGAGTCCAACACTAACACACTCATGAGTCCAACACTAACACACTCATGAGTCCAACACTAACACACACTCATGAGTCCAACACTAACACACTCATGAGTCCAACACTAACACACTCATGAGTCCAACACTAACACACTCATGAGTCCAACACTAACACACTCATGAGTCCAACACTAACACACTCATGAGTCCAACACTAACACACTCATGAGTCCAACACTAACACACTAATGAGTCCAACACTAACACACTCATGAGTCCAACACTCAACACTAACACAGTCCAACACTAACACACTCATGAGTCCAACACTAACACACTCATGAGTCCAGCACTATCTAAGTTCTGATACTAGGCTTGTCACCAGGGTTATGGTAAATTACATTGCAATTCAGTCAATTCAGAAAGAGAATTGACATTCCAATTCCAATTTTCCTTATTGAACTTCTCCCAGGAATAACCCACTAAATGACCAGGTATGTCCCCTGGTGTGATTTGGGTTGAAGAGATATGCATGGACTGTGTACATACTGTGTAGTCAGTGATAATGTTGGAGCCGTGTTTCTCCTTCTCATTGACTCTCCTAGAGGTGGTTAGCTCCTGCAGAAGTTCCTCCATGCCGTCCTGCAGCAGCCTGTCAATCAGTGCCTTCAGCAAGGGCAGCTGGGAAACAGAGTCTTTCTTAATGAGACAGCCACCTTGGGCAGTGAAATGAAAAACTTTGAACTACAAAACTGTTTGGGATTCGGAGTCAAGAGCTTACCCTTATGCCATAGTCTTCAAACATTACTTCAATGTTCTGGGAAGGAGAAAATAAAACATTTTTTCCATGATTTGTTGTTTTCCATTAAATGTATGTGGCGTTAATGTAGTTCTGAGATGTCTACCTTGGCCAGCTCTCCCGCTATCTCTCTCAGAATGACCTTCTTGATCCAAATCAGTCAGGTTTCAAGACTAGTCATTCAACTGAGACTGCTCTTTTCTGTATCACGGAGGCGCTCCGCACTGCTAAAGCTAACTCTCTCTCCTCTGTTCTCATCCTTCTAGACCTATCGGCTGCCTTCGATACTGTGAACCATCAGATCCTCCTCTCCACCCTCTCCGAGTTGGGCATCTCCGGCGCGGCCCACGCTTGGATTGCGTCCTACCTGACAGGTCGCTCCTACCAGGTGGCGTGGCGAGAATTTGTCTCCTCACCACGCGCTCTCACCACTGGTGTCCCCCAGGCTCTGTTCTAGGCCCTCTCCTATTCTCGCTATACACCAAGTCACTTGGCTCTGTCATAACCTCACATGGCCTCTCCTATCATTGCTATGCAGACGACACACAATTAATCTTCTCCTTTCCCCCTTCTGATGACCAGGTGGCGAATCGCATTCTGCATGTCTGGCAGACATATCAGTGTGGATGACGGATCACCACCTCAAGCTGAACTCGGCAAGACAGAGCTGCTCTTCCTCCCGGGGAAGGACTGCCCGTTCCATGATCTCACCATCACGGTTGACAACTCCATTGTGTCCTCCTCCCAGAGCGCCAAGAACCTTGGCGTGATCCTGGACAACACCCTGTCGTTCTCAACTAACATCAGGCGGTGGCCCGTTCCTGTAGGTTCATGCTCTACAACATCCGCAGAGTACGACCCTGCCTCACACAGGAAGCGGCGCAGGTCCTAATCCAGGCACTTGTCATCTCCCGTCTGGATTACTGCAACTCGCTGTTGGCTGGGCTCCCTGCCTGTGCCATTAAACCCCTACAACTCATCCAGAACGCCGCAGCCCGTCTGGTGTTCAATCTTCCCAAGTTCTCTCACGTCACCCCGCTCCTCCGCTCTCTCCACTGGCTTCCAGTTGAAGCTCGCATCCGCTACAAGACCATGGTGCTTGCCTACGGAGCTGTGAGGGGAACGGCACTCGTACCTCCAGGCTCTGATCAGGCCCTACACCCAAACAAGGGCACTGCGCTCATCCACCTCTGGCCTGCTCCGCCTCCCTACCACTGAGGAAGTACAGTTCCCGCTCAGCCCAGTCAAAACTGTTCGCTGCTCTGGCCCCAATGGTGGAACAAACTCCCTCACGACGCCAGGACAGCGGAGTCAATCACCACCTTCCGGAGACACCTGAAACCCACCTCTTTAAGGAATACCTAGGATAGGATAAGTAATCCTTCTCACCCCCCTTAAAAGATTTAGATGCACTATTGTAAAGTGGCTGTTCCACTGGATGTCATAAGGTGAATGCACCAATTTGTAAGTCGCTCTGAATAAGAGCGTCTGCAAATGACTTAAATGTAAATGTACCTTCATGTCAGCTGATTTCCCTGGAAGACCAGCGCCACCCTGAGGAATAGGAGCATGTCAGGTCAAAACAATGTCCTTTTCAAATTCTTCACTGATTTTTATTTCACTGACTGGATGTGTCAAACAATGTTGGTAACACTTTATAATACATTTCATGAATAAGCATGAATAAATCATTGTTTTTTTACTGAGAACACATTACTTTCTTCCCTTTCAATCCGCTCTCTCCTTGCTCTCCCCTGAACATATAAAGTAGACATTACAATTCCACATCAGTTATATCTTCAATCATCAATAAAGTAAAGTGATGTACCTTCATCCTGGTGGACCCTAAACACAGAGACAGAGGAGCAGAGAGGGAAACATGCATTCAGAATGCATGATATCAAGCACATTCTACATACAAGTCTAAAAGCCCTGCTAGTAACTTTTGGATCATATCAACTCATAAATCACATGTCCTATAGGATCATGTAATCAATCAATCAATACACCATCCAGCCAAAAACCCACCAATCCATCCACCATTCATCCATCCACCAATCCACCAACCTACCATCCATCCATCCATCCACCAACCCACCATTCATCCATCCATCCATCCACCAACCCACCATCCATCCATCCATCCATCCATCCATCCATCCACCAATCCATCCATCCACCCATCCATCCACCAATCCACCATCCACCCATCCATCCACCAATCCATCCATCCACCCATCAATTCATCCACCAACCTAACCGCCCACCCACCCACCCATCCATCCACCCACCAATCTATCAATCCACCAATCCACCCATCCACCAATCCATCCATCAACCCACCAATCCATCCATGTCAATCAATCAATCAACATATACATTATACACATCTTGCCAGGCAGTTGTTGGGTGTAGATGCTGCAGCTGACTATGCCCATTAGATTCAATTATAGATAGAACCATGCAGAGTATGAACATTGTGCTTACTTTAGCCCCAGGAGGTCCCATTGGCAAAGGAAATGCCTGTCTCATCTCTTCAAGGGTGGCACCCTGGGAACATTCATCAACAATACAGTCAGAGGCAGTCTGACTGTATCTATGCTGCAATACAGCCAGAGGCAGTCTGACTGTATCTATGCTGCAATACAGCCAGAGGCAGTCTGACTGTATCTATGCTGCAATAGTCTATGTGCCGGGGGACTAGGGTCAGTCTGTTATATCTGGTGTAATTCTCCTGTCTTATCTGGTGTCCTGTGTGAATTTAAGTATCCTTAAATGATGCCTGCTGCCAGCAGAGCCTAGCATAGCATTATGCCATGATAAACTTACACAAATGCTTGTCTAGCGTTGGCTGTAACGCATATTTTGAAAATCTGAGATGACAGTGTTGTTAACAAAAGGCTAAGCTTGTGTTTGAATATATTTATTTCATTTCATTTGCGATTTTCATGAATAGGAAAAGTTGCGTTATGGTAATGCGCTTGAGGCTATGATTACGCTCCCGGATACGGGATTGCTAGTCGCAAGAGTGTCCACGGACCCTTCCCACATTCTTACTAGTGGACATATAATTGAATTCCCCCAGTTTGGGGCTTTAGGAGTTCAGCCAAGTGAAATCCTTTGATCACTCTGTGGTCTCTCTCTCTGCATGACCAGGGGGAGAGAGTCTCTGCCATGAATTTATGGCCTGAGATAACAGAACCTGGGTGTAGGAGAGAGTGAGAGAGAGGGGAAAGCCACGATCTACACCAAGAAATGGCCACGTAATGACAACCGCCACAGGAAAGGAAGACCCAGAGTTCCTTCTGCTGCAGAGGATAAGTTCATTAGAGTTACCAGCCCAAATAAATGCTTCACAGAGTTCAAGTAACAGACACATCTCAACATCAACTGTTCAGAGGAGACTGTGTGAATCAGGCCATCATGGTCGAATTGCTGCAAATAAACCACTACTAAAGGACACCAATAATAAGAAGAGACTTGCTTGGGCCAAGAAACATGAGCAATGGACATTAGACCGGTGGAAATCTGTCCTTTGGTGTGATGAGTCCAAATCTTAGATTTTTGGTTCCAACTGTGTCTTTATGAGACGCAGAGTAGGTAAACGGATGATCTCTGCATGTGTAGTTCCCACCGTGAAGCATAGAGGAGGAGGTGTGATGGTGGGGAGGTGCATTGCTGGTGACACTGTCTGTGATTTAGAATTCAAGGCACACTTAACCAGCATGGCTACCACAGCATTCTGCAGCGATACGCCATCCCATCTGGTTTGCACTTAGTGGGACTATAATTTGTTTGTCAACAGGACAATGAGCCAACACACCTCTGTATAAGGGCTATTTGACCAAGAATGAGAGTGATG
>NW_025749707.1:0-23084 GCF_021184085.1 Oncorhynchus gorbuscha | reverse complement strand
AAAGCACTACATGTCAAACCCAGAACTCTGTGATGCACTATGTGTCAAACCCAGAACTCTGTGATGCAGTACATATCAAATCCAGAACTCTGTGATGCACTACATGTCAAACCCAGAACTCTGTGATGCACTATGTGTCAAACCCAGAACTCTGTGATGCACTACATGTCAAACCCAGAACTCTGTGATACACGATGTGTCAATCCGAAAGTATAGAACTATGTTATGCACTACATTTCAAACCCAGAACTCTGTGATGCACGATGTGTCAATCCGAAAGTATAGAACTCTGTTATGCACTACATTTCAAACCCAGAACTCTGTGATGCACTACATGTCAAATCCAGAACTCTGTGATGCACGACGTGTCAAATCTAGAACTCTGTGATGCACTACATGTCAAACCCAGAACTCTGTGATACACGATGTGTCAATCCGAAAGTATAGAACTATGTTATGCACTACATTTCAAACCCAGAACTCTGTGATGCACGATGTGTCAATCCGAAAGTATAGAACTCTGTTATGCACTACATTTCAAACCCAGAACTCTGTGATGCACTACATGTCAAATCCAGAACTCTGTGATGCACGACGTGTCAAATCTAGAACTCTGTGATGCACAACATGTCAAACCCAGAACTCTGTGATGCACGATGTGTCAATACGAAAGTATAGAACTCTGTTATGCACTACATGTAAAACCCAGAACTCTGTGATGCACTACGTGTCAAACCCAGAACTCTGTAAAGCACTACATGTCAAACCCAGAACTCTGTGATGCACTATGTGTCAAACCCAGAACTCTGTGATGCAGTACATATCAAATCCAGAACTCTGTGATGCACTACATGTCAAACCCAGAACTCTGTGATGCACTATGTGTCAAACCCAGAACTCTGTGATGCACTACATGTCAAACCCAGAACTTTGTGATACACGATGTGTCAATCCGAAAGTATAGAACTATGTTATGCACTACATTTCAAACCCAGAACTCTGTGATGCACGATGTGTCAATCCGAAAGTATAGAACTCTGTTATGCACTACATTTCAAACCCAGAACTCTGTGATGCACTACATGTCAAATCCAGAACTCTGTGATGCACGACGTGTCAAATCTAGAACTCTGTGATGCTCAACATGTCAAACCCAGAACTCTGTAATGCACGATGTGTCAATCCCAAAGTATAGAACTCTGTTATGCACTACATTTCAAACCCAGAACTCTGTAATACTCTACATGTCAAATCCAGAACTCTGTGATGCACGACGTGTCAAAACCAGAACTCTGTGATGCACTACATGTCAAATCTAGAACTCTGTGATGCACAACGTGTCAAAACCAGAACTCTGTGATGCACTACGTGTCAAACCCAGAACTCTGTGATGCACTACGTGTCAAACCCAGAACTCTGTGATGAACTACGTGTCAAACCCAGAACTCTGTGATGCACTACGTGTCAAACCCAGAACGCTGTGATGCAGGATGTGTCAATCCGAAAGTATAGAACTCTGTTATGCACTACATTTCAAACCCAGAACTCTGTGATGCACTACATTTCAAACCCAGAACTCTGTGATGCACTACATGTCAAATCCAGAACTCTGTGATGCACGACGTGTCAAAACCAGAACTCTGTGATCCACTACATGTCAAATCTAGAACTCTGTGATGCACAACATGTCAAAACCAAAACTCTGTGATGCACGATGTGTCAATCCCAAAGTATAGAACTCTGTTATGCACTACATTTCAAACCCAGAACTCTGTGATGCACTACATGTCAAATCCAGAACTATGTGATGCACTACGTGTCAAACCCAAAGTATAGAACTCTGTTATGCACTACATTTCAAACCCAGAGCTCTGTAATACACTACATGTCAAATCCAGAACTCTGTGATGCACGACGTGTCAAAACCAGAACTCTGTGATGCACTACATGTCAAATCTAGAACTCTGTGATGCACAACATGTCAAAACCAGAACTCTGTGATGCACTACGTGTCAAACCCAGAACTCTGTGATGCACTACGTGTCAAACCCAGAACTCTGTGATGAACTACGTGTCAAACCCAGAACGCTGTGATGCAGGATGTGTCAATCCGAAAGTATAGAACTCTGTTATGCACTACATTTCAAATCCAGAACTCTGTGATGCACTGTGTCAAACCCAGAACTCTGTGATGCACTACATGTCAAACCCAGAACTCTGTGATGCACTACATGTCAAATCTAGAACTCTGTGATGCACAACATGTCAAAACCAAAACTCTGTGATGCACGATGTGTCAATACGAAAGTATAGAACTCTGTTATGCACTACATGTAAAACCCAGAACTCTGTGATGCACTACATGTCAAACCCAGAACTCTGTGATGCACTATGTGTCAAACCCAGAACTCTGTGATGCAGTACATATCAAATCCAGAACTCTGTGATGCACTGTGTCAAACCCAGAACTCTGTGATGCACTACATGTCAAACCCAGAACTCTGTGATACACGATGTGTCAATCCGAAAGTATAGAACTATGTTATGCACTACATTTCAAACCCAGAACTCTGTGATGCACTACATGTCAAAACCAGAACTCTGTGATGCACTACATGTCAAATCTACAACTCTGTGATGCACAAAATGTCAAAACCAAAACTCTGTGATACACGATGTGTCAATCCGAAAGTATAGAACTATGTTATGCACTACATTTCAAACCCAGAACTCTGTGATGCACGATGTGTCAATACGAAAGTATAGAACTCTGTTATGCACTACATGTAAAACCCAGAACTCTGTGATGCACTACGTGTCAAACCCAGAACTCTGTGATGCACTACGTGTCAAACCCAGAACTCTGTGATGAACTACGTGTCAAACCCAGAACTCTGTGATGCACTACGTGTCAAACCCAGAACGCTGTGATGCAGGATGTGTCAATCCGAAAGTATAGAACTCTGTTATGCACTACATTTCAAACCCAGAACTCTGTGATGCACTACATTTCAAACCCAGAACTCTGTGATGCACTACATGTCAAATCCAGAACTCTGTGATGCACGACGTGTCAAAACCAGAACTCTGTGATCCACTACATGTCAAATCTACAACTCTGTGATGCACAAATGTCAAAACCAACTGTGATACACGATGTGTCAACTGAAGTATAGAACTATGTTATGCAATTACATTTCAAAACCCAGAACTCTGTGATGCACGCATGTGTCACGAAAGTATAGAACTCCTGTTATGCACTACATGTAAAACCCAGAACTCTGTGATGCACTACGTGTCAAACCCAGAACTTCTGTGATGTACCAGGTCAAACCCAGAACTCTGTGATGAACTACGTGTCAAACCCAGAACCCTGTGATGTACCACGTGTCAAACCCAGAACGCCAAAGATGCAGGATGTGTCAATCCCGAAAGTATAGAACTCTGTTATGCACTACATTTCAAATCAAATCAAATCAAATCAAATTTTTGTGATCCAGAACTCTGTGATGCACTGTGTCAAACCCAGAACTCTGTGATGCACTACATGTCAAACCCAGAACTCTGTGATACACGATGTGTCAATCCGAAAGTATAGAACTATGTTATGCACTACATTTCAAACCCAGAACTCTGTGATGCACTACATGTCAAAACCAGAACTCTGTGATGCACCATGTCAAATCTAGAACTGTGATGCACAACATGTCAAAACCAAAAACTCTGTGATGCACGGATGTGTCAATACGAAAGTATAGAACTCTGTTATGCACTACATGTAAAACCCAGAACTCTGTGATGCACTACCTGTCAAACCCAGAACTCTGTGATGCACTATGTCAAACCCAGAACTCTGTGATGCAGTACATATCAAATCCAGAACTCTGTGATGCACTGTGTCAAACTCCAGAACTCTGTGATGCACTACATGTCAAACCCAGAACTCTGTGATACCGATGTGTCAATCCGAAAGTATAGAACTATGTTACACTACATTTCAAACCCAGAACTCTGTGATACACGATGTGTCAATCCGAAAGTATAGAACTATGTTATGCACTACATGTAAAACCCAGAACTCTGTGATGCACTACGTGTCAAACCCAGAACTCTGTGATGAACTATGTATCAAACCCAGAACTCTGTGATGCACAACGTGTCAAACCCAGAACGCTGTGATGCAGGATGTGTCAATCCGAAAGTATAGAACTCTGTTATGCACTACATTTCAAACCCAGAACTCTGTGATGCACTACATTTCAAACCCAGAACTCTGTGATGCACTACATTTCAAACCCAGAACTCTGTGATGCACTACGTGTCAAACCCAGAACTCTGTGATGAACTACGTGTCAAACCCAGAACTCTGTGATGCACAACGTGTCAAACCCAGAACGCTGTGATGCAGGATGTGTCAATCCGAAAGTATAGAACTCTGTTATGCACTACATTTCAAACCCAGAACTCTGTGATGCACGATGTGTCAATCCGAAAGTATAGAACTCTGTTATGCACTACATTTCAAACCCAGAACTATGTGATGCACTATATGTCAAATCCAGAACTCTGTGATGCACGACGTGTCAAAACCAGAACTCTGTGATGCACTACATGTCAAATCTAGAACTCTGTGATGCACAACATGTCAAACCCAGAACTCTGTGATGCACGATGTGTCAATCCGAAAGTATAGAACTCTGTTATGCACTACATGTCAAACCCAGAACTCTGTGATGCACTACATGTCAAATCTAGAACTCTGTGATGCACAACATGTCAAAAACAAAACTCTGTGATGCACAATGTGTCAATCCGAAAGCATAGAACTCTGTTATGCACTACATTTCAAACCCAGAACTCTGTGATGCACTACATGTCAAATCCAGAACTCTGTGATGCACGTACGTCAAATCTAGAACTCTGTGATGCACAACATGTCAAACCCAGAACTCTGTGATGCACGATGTGTCAATCCGAAAGTAGAACTCTGTGATGCACTACATGTCAAAACCAGAACTCTGTGATGCACTACATGTCAAACCCAGAACTCTGTGATGCACGATGTGTCAATCCGAAAGTATAGAACTCTGTTATGCACTACATTTCAAACCCAGAACTCTGTGATGCACTACATGTCAAAACCAGAACTCTGTGATGCACTACATGTCAAATCTAGAACTCTGTGATGCACAACATGTCAAACCAAAACTCTGTGATGCACGATGTGTCAATACGAAAGTATAGAACTCTGTTATGCACTACATGTAAACCCAGAACTCTGTGATGCACGACGGTCAAACCCAAAGTATAGAACTCTGTGATGCACTTCATAGAAAACCCAGAACTCTGTGATGCACTACGTCAAACCCAGAACTCCTGTGATGCACTACGTGTCAAACCCAAAGTATAGAACTCTGTGATGCACTGGTCAAACCCAGAACTCTGTGATGCACTACGTGTCAAACCCAGAACTCTGTGATGCACTACTTGTCAAACCTGGAAGGATAGAACTCTGTGATGCACTCACGTGTCAAATCCCAACTTGATCAAAATCCAAAGTATAGAACTATGTTATGCACTACATTTCAAACCCAGAACTCTGTGATGCACTACATTTCAAACCCAGAACTCTGTGATGCACTACATGTCAAACTCCAGAACTCTGTGATGCACGACGTGTCAAATCTAGAACTCTGTTATGCACTACATGTCAGAACTTCCTGTAATACCCAGAACCAGCTGTGATGCACGGATGTGATGCAATCCATGTCAAATAGAACTCTGTTATGCACAACATTTCAAACCAGAACTCTGTGATGCACTATTTCAAACCCAGAACTCTGTGATGCACTACATGTCAAACCCAGAACTCTGATGACTCGTGTCAAACCCAGAACTGTGATGCACTGCACTAATCATGTACATGTCAAACCCAGAACGCTGTGATGCAATGTGTCAATCCAAAGTATAGAACTCTGTTATGCACTACATTTCAAACCAGAACTCGTGATGCACTACATGTCAAATCTAGAACTCTGTTATGCACTACATGTAAAAAAACCCAGAATTCTGTGATGCACGACGTGTCAAACCCAAAGTATAGAACTGTGATGAACTTCATGTAAAACCCAGAACTCTGTGATGCACTACGTGTCAAACCCAGAACTCTGTGATGCACTACGTTTCAAACCCAAAGTATAGAACTCTGTGATGCACTACGTGTCAAACCCAGAACTCTGTGATGCACTACGTGTCAAACCAGAACTCTGTGATGCACTACGTGTCAAACCCAGAACTCTGTGATGCACGATGTGTCAATCTGAAAGTATAGAAATCTGTTATGCACTTTTCAAACCCAGAACTCTGTGATGCAAATCCAGAACTCTGTGACATGTGTCAATAACCAGAACTCTGTGATGCAGTCAAATCTAGAACTCTGTGTCAAAATGTCAAACCCAGAACTCTGTGATGCACGATGTAAATCCCAAAGTATATAACTCTGTTATGCACTACATTTCAAAACCCAGAACTCTGTGATACAACATGTCAAATCCAGAACTCTTGATGCACGACGTGTCAAAACCAGAACTCTGTGATCCACTACATGAACTCTGTGATGCACAGCATCACGTGATCAATGTGTCCGAAAGTATAGAACTCTGTTATGCACTACATTTCAAACCCAGAACTCTGTGATGCACTTGTGAAATCCAGAACTTCTGTAATGTCAAACTGATATAGAACTCTGTGATGAACAAAAACCCAGAACTCTGTGATGCACTACGTGTCAAACCCAGAACTCTGTGATGCACTACGTTTCAAACCCAAAGTATAGAACTCTGTGATGCACTACGTGTCAAACCCAGAACTCTGTGATGCACTACATGTCAAACCCAGAACTCTGTGATACACGATGTGTCAATCCGAAAGTATAGAACTATGTTATGCACTACATTTCAAACCCAGAACTCTGTGATGCACGATGTGTCAATCCGAAAGTATAGAACTCTGTTATGCACTACATTTCAAACCCAGAACTCTGTGATGCACTACATGTCAAATCCAGAACTCTGTGATGCACGACGTGTCAAATCTAGAACTCTGTGATGCACAACATGTCAAACCCAGAACTCTGTGATGCACGATGTGTCAATCCCAAAGTATAGAACTCTGTTATGCACTACATTTCAAACCCAGAACTCTGTGATGCACTACATTTCAAACCCAGAACTCTGTGATGCACTACATGTCAAATCCAGAACTCTGTGATGCACGACGTGTCAAATCTAGAACTCTGTGATGCACTACGTGTCAAACCCAGAACGCTGTGATGCAGGATGTGTCAATCCGAAAGTATAGAACTCTGTTATGCACTACATTTCAAACCCAGAACTCTGTGATGCACTACATTTCAAACCCAGAACTCTGTGATGCACTACATGTCAAATCCAGAACTCTGTGATGCACGACATGTCAATCCGAAAGTATAGAACTCTGTTATGCACTACATGTCAAACCCAGAACTCCGTGATGCACTACATGTCAAATCTAGAACTCTGTTATGCACTACATGTAAAACCCAGAATTCTGTGATGCACGACGTGTCAAACCCAAAGTATAGAACTGTGATGAACTTCATGTAAAACCCAGAACTCTGTGATGCACTACGTGTCAAACCCAGAACTCTGTGATGCACTACGTTTCAAACCCAAAGTATAGAACTCTGTGATGCACTACGTGTCAAACCCAGAACTCTGTGATGCACTACGTGTCAAACCCAGAACTCTGTGATGCACTACGTGTCAAACCCAGAACTCTGTGATGCACTATGTGTCACCCAGAACTCTGTGATGCACGATGTATCAATCTGAAAGTCTAGAACTCTGTTATGCACTACATTTCAAACCCAGAACTCTGTGATGCACTATATGTCAAATCCAGAACTCTGTGATGCACGACGTGTCAAAACCAGAACTCTGTGATACACGATGTGCAATCCAAAGTCTAGAACTCTGTGATGCACAACATGTCAAACCCAGAACTCTGTGATGCACGATGTGTAAATCCCAAAGTATATAACTCTGTTATGCACTACATTTCAAACCCAGAACTCTGTGATACACTACATGTCAAATCCAGAACTCTGTGATGCACGACGTGTCAAAACCAGAACTCTGTGATCCACTACATGTCAAACCCAGAACTCTGTGATACACGATGTGTCAATCCGAAAGTATAGAACTATGTTATGCACTACATTTCAAACCCAGAACTCTGTGATGCACGATGTGTCAATCCCGAAAGTATAGAACTGTTATGCACTACATTTCAAAACCCAGAACTCTGTGATGCACTACATGTCAAATCCAGAACTCTGTGATGCACGACGTGTCAAATCTAGAACTCTGTGATGCACAACATGTCAAACCCAGAACTCTGTGATGCACGATGTGTCAATACGAAAGTATAGAACTCTGTTATGCACTACATGTAAAACCCAGAACTCTGTGATGCACTACGTGTCAAACCCAGAACTCTGTAAAGCACTACATGTCAAACCCAGAACTCTGTGATGCACTATGTGTCAAACCCAGAACTCTGTGATGCAGTACATATCAAATCCAGAACTCTGTGATGCACTACATGTCAAACCCAGAACTCTGTGATGCACTATGTGTCAAACCCAGAACTCTGTGATGCTACATGTCAAACCCAGAACTTTGTGATACACGATGTGTCAATCCGAAAGTATAGAACTATGTTATGCACTACATTTCAAACCCAGAACTCTGTGATGCACGATGTGTCAATCCGAAAGTATAGAACTCTGTTATGCACTACATTTCAAACCCAGAACTCTGTGATGCACTACATGTCAAATCCAGAACTCTGTGATGCACGACGTGTCAAATCTAGAACTCTGTGATGCTCAACATGTCAAACCCAGAACTCTGTAATGCACGATGTGTCAATCCCAAAGTATAGAACTCTGTTATGCACTACATTTCAAACCCAGAACTCTGTAATACTCTACATGTCAAATCCAGAACTCTGTGATGCACGACGTGTCAAAACCAGAACTCTGTGATGCACTACATGTCAAATCTAGAACTTTGTGATGCACAACGTGTCAAAACCAGAACTCTGTGATGCACTACGTGTCAAACCCAGAACTCTGTGATGCACTACGTGTCAAACCCAGAACTCTGTGATGAACTACGTGTCAAACCCAGAACTCTGTGATGCACTACGTGTCAAACCCAGAACTCTGTGATGCACTATGTGTCAAACCCAGAACTCTGTAAAGCACTACATGTCAAACCCAGAACTCTGTGATGCACTATGTGTCAAACCCAGAACTCTGTGATGCAGTACATATCAAATCCAGAACTCTGTGATGCACTACATGTCAAACCCAGAACTCTGTGATGCACTATGTGTCAAACCCAGAACTCTGTGATGCACTACATGTCAAACCCAGAACTCTGTGATACACGATGTGTCAATCCGAAAGTATAGAACTATGTTATGCACTACATTTCAAACCCAGAACTCTGTGATGCACGATGTGTCAATCCGAAAGTATAGAACTCTGTTATGCACTACATTTCAAACCCAGAACTCTGTGATGCACTACATGTCAAATCCAGAACTCTGTGATGCACGACGTGTCAAATCTAGAACTCTGTGATGCACTACATGTCAAACCCAGAACTCTGTGATACACGATGTGTCAATCCGAAAGTATAGAACTATGTTATGCACTACATTTCAAACCCAGAACTCTGTGATGCACGATGTGTCAATCCGAAAAGTATAGAACTCTGTTATGCACTACATTTCAAACCCAGAACTCTGTGATGCACTACATGTCAAATCCAGAACTCTGTGATGCACGACGTGTCAAATCTAGAACTCTGTGATGCACAACATGTCAAACCCAGAACTCTGTGATGCACGATGTGTCAATACGAAAGTATAGAACTCTGTTATGCACTACATGTAAAACCCAGAACTCTGTGATGCACTACGTGTCAAACCCAGAACTCTGTAAAGCACTACATGTCAAACCCAGAACTCTGTGATGCACTATGTGTCAAACCCAGAACTCTGTGATGCAGTACATATCAAATCCAGAACTCTGTGATGCACTACATGTCAAACCCAGAACTCTGTGATGCACTATGTGTCAAACCCAGAACTCTGTGATGCACTACATGTCAAACCCAGAACTTTGTGATACACGATGTGTCAATCCGAAAGTATAGAACTATGTTATGCACTACATTTCAAACCCAGAACTCTGTGATGCAATGTGTCAATCCGAAAGTATAGAACTCTGTTATGCACTACATTTCAAACCCAGAACTCTGTGATGCACTACATGTCAAATCCAGAACTCTGTGATGCACGACGTGTCAAATCTAGAACTCTGTGATGCTCAACATGTCAAACCCAGAACTCTGTAATGCACGATGTGTCAATCCCAAAGTATAGAACTCTGTTATGCACTACATTTCAAACCCAGAACTCTGTAATACTCTACATGTCAAATCCAGAACTCTGTGATGCACGACGTGTCAAAACCAGAACTCTGTGATGCACTACATGTCAAATCTAGAACTCTGTGATGCACACGTGTCAAAACCAGAACTCTGTGATGCACTACGTGTCAAACCCAGAACTCTGTGATGCACTACGTGTCAAACCCAGAACTCTGTGATGAACTACGTGTCAAACCCAGAACTCTGTGATGCACTACGTGTCAAACCCAGAACGCTGTGATGCAGGATGTGTCAATCCGAAAGTATAGAACTCTGTTATGCACTACATTTCAAACCCAGAACTCTGTGATGCACTACATTTCAAACCCAGAACTCTGTGATGCACTACATGTCAAATCAGAACTCTGTGATGCACGACGTGTCAAAACCAGAACTCTGTGATCCACTACATGTCAAATCTAGAACTCTGTGATGCACAACATGTCAAAACCAAAACTCTGTGATGCACGATGTGTCAATCCCAAAGTAGAACTCTGTTATGCATGAACTCTGTGATGCACTACATGTCAAATCCAGAACTATGTGATGCACGACCAAATCTAGAACTCTGTGATGCACAACATGTCAAACCCAGAACTCTGTGATGCACGATGTCAATCCCAAAGTATAGAACTCTGTTATGCACTACATTTCAAACCCAGAGCTCTGTAATACACTACATGTCAAATCCAGAACTCTGTGATGCACGACGTGTCAAAACCAGAACTCTGTGATGCACTACATGTCAAATCTAGAACTCTGTGATGCACAACATGTCAAAACCAGAACTCTGTGATGCACTACGTGTCAAACCCAGAACTCTGTGATGCACTACGTGTCAAACCCAGAACTCTGTGATGAACTACGTGTCAAACCCAGAACGCTGTGATGCAGGATGTGTCAATCCGAAAGTATAGAACTCTGTTATGCACTACATTTCAAATCCAGAACTCTGTGATGCACTGTGTCAAACCCAGAACTCTGTGATGCACTACATGTCAAACCCAGAACTCTGTGATGCACTATGTCAAATCTAGAACTCTGTGATGCACAACATGTCAAAACCAAAACTCTGTGATGCACGATGTCAAAAAAATCAGAACTCTGTGATCACACTCTGTGATGCACTGTGTCAAACCCAGAACTCTGTGATGCAGTACATATCAAATCCAGAACTCTGTGATGCACTGTGTCAAACCCAGAACTCTGTGATGCACTACATGTCAAAACCCAGAACTGTGATACACGATGTGTCAATCCGAAAGTATAGAACTATGTTATGCACTACATTTCAAACCCAGAACTCTGTGATGCACTACATGTCAAAACCAGAACTCTGTGATGCACTACATGTCAAATCTACAACTCTGTGATGCAAAAATGTCAAAACCAAAACTCTGTGATGCACAACTATGTCAAATTTCAAACCCAGAACTCTGTGATGCACGAACGAAAGTGTCAAAACCAGAACTCTGTGATGCACTACGAAACCCAGAACTCTGTGATGCACTACGTGTCAAACCCAGAACTCTGTGATGAACTACGTGTCAAACCCAGAACTCTGTGATGCACTACGTGTCAAACCCAGAACGCTGTGATGCAGGATGTCAATCCGAAAGTATAGAACTCTGTTATGCACTACATTTCAAATCAAATCAAATCAAATCAAATTTTGTGATCCAGAACTCTGTGATGCACTGTGTCAAACCCAGAACTCTGTGATGCACTACATGTCAAACCCAGAACTCTGTGATACACGATGTGTCAATCCGAAAGTATAGAACTATGTTATGCACTACATTTCAAACCCAGAACTCTGTGATGCACTGGTATGTCAAAACCAGAACTCTGTGATGCACTACATGTCAAATCTAGAACTCTGTGATGCACAACATGTCAAAACCAAAACTCTGTGATGCACGATGTCAATACGAAAGTATAGAACTCTGTTATGCACTACATGTAAAACCCAGAACTCTGTGATGCACTACATGTCAAACCCAGAACTCTGTGATGCACTATGTGTCAAACCCAGAACTCTGTGATGCAGTACAACAAATCCAGAACTCTGTGATGCACTGTGTCAAACCCAGAACTCTGTGATGCACTTGTCAAACCCAGAACTGTGATACACGATGTGTCAATCCGAAAGTATAGAACTATGTTATGCACTACATTTCAAACCCAGAACTCTGTGATACACGATGTCAATCCGAAAGTATAGAACTATGTTATGCACTCATGTAAAACCCAGAACTCTGTGATGCACTACGTGTCAAACTCCAGAACTCTGTGATGAACTATGTATCAAACCCAGAACTCTGTGATGCACAACGTGTCAAACCCAGAACGCTGTGATGCAGGATGTGTCAATCAAAGTATAGAACTCATGCACTACATTTCAAAACCCAGAACTCTGTGATGCACTACATTTCAAACCCAGAACTCTGTGATGCACTACATTTCAAACCCAGAACTCTGTGATGCACTACGTGTCAAACCCAGAACTCTGTGATGAACTACGTGTCAAACCCAGAACTCTGTGATGCACAACGTGTCAAACCCAGAACGCTGTGATGCAGGATGTGTCAATCCGAAAGTATAGAACTCTGTTATGTACATTTCAAACCCAGAACTCTGTGATGCATGTGTCACCGAAAGTACATTTACATTCAAACCCAGAACTATGTGATGCACTATATGTCAAATCCAGAACTCTGTGATGCACGACGTGTCAAAACCAGAACTCTGTGATGCACTACATGTCAAATCTAGAACTCTGTGATGCACAACATGTCAAACCCAGAACTCTGTGATGCACGATGTGTCAATCCGAAAGTATAGAACTCTGTTATGCACTACATGTCAAACCCAGAACTCTGTGATGCACTACATGTCAAATCTAGAACTCTGTGATGCACAACATGTCAAAAACAAAACTCTGTGATGCACAATGTGTCAATCCGAAAAGTATAGAACTCTGTTATGCACTACATTTCAAACCCAGAACTCTGTGATGCACTACATGTCAAATCCAGAACTCTGTGATGCACGACGTGTCAAATCTAGAACTCTGTGATGCACAACATGTCAAACCCAGAACTCTGTGATGCACGATGTGTCAATCCGAAAGTATAGAACTCTGTGATGCACTACATGTCAAACCCAGAACTCTGTGATGCACTACATGTCAAACCCAGAACTCTGTGATGCACGATGTGTCAATCCGAAAGTATAGAACTCTGTTATGCACTACATTTCAAACCCAGAACTCTGTGATGCACTACATGTCAAAACCAGAACTCTGTGATGCACTACATGTCAAATCTAGAACTCTGTGATGCACAACATGTCAAACCAAAACTCTGTGATGCACGATGTGTCAATACGAAAGTATAGAACTCTGTTATGCACTACATGTAAAACCCAGAACTCTGTGATGCACGACGTGTCAAACCCAAAGTATAGAACTCTGTGATGCACTTCATGTAAAACCCAGAACTCTGTGATGCACTACGTGTCAAACCCAGAACTCTGTGATGCACTACGTGTCAAACCCAAAGTATAGAACTCTGTGATGCACTACGTGTCAAACCCAGAACTCTGTGATGCACTACGTGTCAAACCCAGAACTCTGTGATGCACTACGTGTCAAACCCAAAGTATAGAACTCTGTGATGCACTACGTGTCAAATCCAGAACTCTGTGATACACGATGTGTCAATCCGAATGTATAGAACTATGTTATGCACTACATTTCAAACCCAGAACTCTGTGATGCACTACATGTCAAATCCAGAACTCTGTGATGCACGACGTGTCAAATCTAGAACTCTGTGATGCACAACATGTCAAACCCAGAACTCTGTGATGCACGATGTGTCAATCCCAAAGTATAGAACTCTGTTATGCACTACATTTCAAACCCAGAACTCTGTAATACACTACATGTCAAATCCAGAACTCTGTGATGCACGACGTGTCAAAACCAGAACTCTGTGATGCACTACATGTCAAATCTAGAACTCTGTGATGCACAACATGTCAAAACCAGAACTCTGTGATGCACTACGTGTCAAACCCAGAACTCTGTGATGCACTACGTGTCAAACCCAGAACTCTGTGATGAACTACGTGTCAAACCCAGAACTCTGTGATGCACTACGTGTCAAACCCAGAACTCTGTGATGCACTACGTGTCAAACCCAGAACGCTGTGATGCAGGATGTGTCAATCCGAAAGTATAGAACTCTGTTATGCACTACATTTCAAACCCAGAACTCCGTGATGCACTACATGTCAAATCTAGAACTCTGTTATGCACTACATGTAAAACCCAGAATTCTGTGATGCACGACGTGTCAAACCCAAAGTATAGAACTGTGATGAACTTCATGTAAAACCCAGAACTCTGTGATGCACTACGTGTCAAACCCAGAACTCTGTGATGCACTACGTTCAAACCCAAAGTATAGAACTCTGTGATGCACTACGTGTCAAACCCAGAACTCTGTGATGCACTACGTGTCAACCCAGAACTCTGTGATGCACTACGGTCAAACCCAGAACTCTGTGATGCACGATGTGTCAATCTGAAAGTATAGAAATCTGTTATGCACTACATTTCAAACCCAGAACTCTGTGATGCACTATATGTCAAATCCAGAACTCTGTGATGCACTAAAACATCTGTGATGCAAATCAAATAGAACTCTGTGATGCACAACATGTCAAACCCAGAACTCTGTGATGCACGATGTGTAAATCCCAAAGTATATAACTCTGTTATGCACTACATTTCAAACCCAGAACTCTGTGATACACTACATGTCAAATCCAGAACTCTGTGATGTCAAACCAGAACAGTGATCCACTACATGTCAAAATCTAGAACTCTGTGATGCACAACATGTCAAAACCAAAACTCTGTGATGCACGATGTGTCAATCCAAAGTATAGAACTCTGTTATGCACTACATGTCAAACCCAGAACTCTGTGATGCACTACATGTCAAATCTAGAACTCTGTTATGCACTACATGTAAAACCCAGAATTCTGTGATGCACGACGTGTCAAACCCAAAGTATAGAACTCTGTGATGAACTTCATGTAAAACCCAGAACTCTGTGATGCACTACGTGTCAAACCCAGAACTCTGTGATGCACTACGTTTCAAACCCAAAGTATAGAACTCTGTGATGCACTACGTGTCAAACCCAGAACTCTGTGATGCACTACATGTCAAACCCAGAACTCTGTGATACACGATGTGTCAATCCGAAAGTATAGAACTATGTTATGCACTACATTTCAAACCCAGAACTCTGTGATGCACGATGTGTCAATCCGAAAGTATAGAACTCTGTTATGCACTACATTTCAAACCCAGAACTCTGTGATGCACTACATGTCAAATCCAGAACTCTGTGATGCACGACGTGTCAAATCTAGAACTCTGTGATGCACAACATGTCAAACCCAGAACTCTGTGATGCACGATGTGTCAATCCCAAAGTATAGAACTCTGTTATGCACTACATTTCAAACCCAGAACTCTGTGATGCACTACATTTCAAACCCAGAACTCTGTGATGCACTACATGTCAAATCCAGAACTCTGTGATGCACGACGTGTCAAATCTAGAACTCTGTGATGCACTACGTGTCAAACCCAGAACGCTGTGATGCAGGATGTGTCAATCCGAAAGTATAGAACTCTGTTATGCACTACATTTCAAACCCAGAACTCTGTGATGCACTACATTTCAAACCCAGAACTCTGTGATGCACTACATGTCAAATCCAGAACTCTGTGATGCACCATGTCAATCCGAAAGTATAGAACTCTGTTATGCACTACATGTCAAACCCAGAACTCCGTGATGCACTACATGTCAAATCTAGAACTCTGTTATGCACTACATGTAAAACCCAGAATTCTGTGATGCACGACGTGTCAAACCCAAAGTATAGAACTGTGATGAACTTCATGTAAAACCCAGAACTCTGTGATGCACTACGTGTCAAACCCAGAACTCTGTGATGCACTACGTTTCAAACCCAAAGTATAGAACTCTGTGATGCACTACGTGTCAAACCCAGAACTCTGTGATGCACTACGTGTCAAACCCAGAACTCTGTGATGCACTACGTGTCAAACCCAGAACTCTGTGATGCACGATGTGTCAATCTGAAAGTATAGAACTCTGTTATGCACTACATTTCAAACCCAGAACTCTGTGATGCACTATATGTCAAATCCAGAACTCTGTGATGCACGACGTGTCAAAACCAGAACTCTGTGATGCACTACATGTCAAATCTAGAACTCTGTGATGCACAACATGTCAAACCCAGAACTCTGTGATGCACGATGTGTAAATCCCAAAGTATATAACTCTGTTATGCACTACATTTCAAACCCAGAACTCTGTGATACACTACATGTCAAATCCAGAACTCTGTGATGCACGACGTGTCAAAACCAGAACTCTGTGATCCACTACATGTCAAATCTAGAACTCTGTGATGCACAACATGTCAAAACCAAAACTCTGTGATGCACGATGTGTCAATCCGAAAGTATAGAACTCTGTTATGCACTACATGTCAAATCTAGAACTCTGTTATGCACTACATGTAAAACCCAGAATTCTGTGATGCACGACGTGTCAAACCCAAAGTATAGAACTCTGTGATGAATTCTGTAAAACCCAGAACTCTGTGATGCACTACGTGTCAAACCCAGAACTCTGTGATGCACTACGTTTCAAACCCAAAGTATAGAACTCTGTGATGCACTACGTGTCAAACCCAGAACTCTGTGATGCACTACATGTCAAACCCAGAACTCTGTGATACACGATGTGTCAATCCGAAAGTATAGAACTATGTTATGCACTACATTTCAAACCCAGAACTCTGTGATGCACGATGTGTCAATCCGAAAGTATAGAACTCTGTTATGCACTACATTTCAAACCCAGAACTCTGTGATGCACTACATGTCAAATCCAGAACTCTGTGATGCACGACGTGTCAAATCTAGAACTCTGTGATGCACAACATGTCAAACCCAGAACTCTGTGATGCACGATGTGTCAATCCCAAAGTATAGAACTCTGTTATGCACTACATTTCAAACCCAGAACTCTGTGATGCACTATATGTCAAATCCAGAACTCTGTGATGCACGACGTGTCAAAACCAGAACTCTGTGATGCACTACATGTCAAATCTAGAACTCTGTGATGCACAACATGTCAAACCCAGAACTCTGTGATGCACGATGTGTCAATCCGAAAGTATAGAACTCTGTTATGCACTCACATTTCAAACCCAGAACTCTGTGATGCACTTGTCAAACCCAGAACTCTGTGATGCACTACATGTCAAATCCAGAACTCTGTGATGCACAACATGTCAAACCCAGAACTCTGTGATGCACGATGTGTCAATCCCAAAGTATAGAACTCTATAACATTTCAAACCCAGAACTCTGTGATGCACTACATTTCAAACCCAGAACTCTGTGATGCACTACATGTCAAATCCAGAACTCTGTGATGCACGACGTGTCAAATCTAGAACTCTGTGATCACCACGTGTCAAACCCAGAACGCTGTGATGCAGGATGTCAATCCTAAAGTATAGAACTCTGTTATGCACTACAACAAACCCAGAACTCTGTGATGCACTACATTTCAAACCCAGAACTCTGTGATGCACTACATGTCAAATCCAGAACTCTGTGATGCACGACATGTCAATCCGAAAGTATAGAACTCTGTTATGCACTACATGTCAAACCCAGAACTCCGTGATGCACTACATGTCAAATCTAGAACTCTGTTATGCACTACATGTAAAACCCAGAATTCTGTGATGCACTTTACGTGTCAAACCCAAAGTATAGAACTGTGATGAACTTCATGTAAAACCCAGAATTCTGTGATGCACTACGTTTCAAACCCAAAGTATAGAACTCTGTGATGCACTACGTGTCAAACCCAGAACTCTGATGCACTACGTATCAAACCCAGAACTCTGTGATGCACTACGTTTCAAACCCAGAACTCTGTGATGCACGATGTGTCAATCTGAAAGTATAGAACTCTGTTATGCACTACATTTCAAACCCAGAACTCTGTGATGCACTATATGTCAAATCCAGAACTCTGTGATGCACGACGTGTCAAAACCAGAACTCTGTGATGCACTACATGTCAAATCTAGAACTCTGTGATGCACAACATGTCAAACCCAGAACTCTGTGATGCACGATGTAAATCCCAAAGTATATAACTCTGTTATTCACTACATTTCAAACCCAGAACTCTGTGATACACTACATGTCAAATCCCAGAACTCTGTGATGCACGACGTGTCAAAACCAGAACTCTGTGATCCACTACATGTCAAATCTAGAACTCTGTGATGCACAACATGTCAAAACCAAAACTCTGTGATGCACGATGTGTCAATCTGAAAGTATAGAACTCTGTTATGCACTACATGTCAAATCTAGAACTCTGTTATGCACTACATGTAAAACCCAGAATTCTGTGATGCACGACGTGTCAAACCCAAAGTATAGAACTCTGTGATGAACTTCATGTAAAACCCAGAACTCTGTGATGCACTACGTGTCAAACCCAGAACTCTGTGATGCACTACGTTTCAAACCCAAAGTATAGAACTCTGTGATGCACTACGTGTCAAACCCAGAACTCTGTGATGCACTAGAAGTCAAACCCAGAACTCTGTGATACACGATGTGTCAATCCGAAAGTATAGAACTATGTTATGCACTACATTTCAAACCCAGAACTCTGTGATGCACGATGTGTCAATCCGAAAGTATAGAACTCTGTTATGCACTACATTTCAAACCCAGTGAACTCTGTGATGCACTACATGTCAAATCCAGAACTCTGTGATGCACGACGGTCAAATCTAGAACTCTGTGATGCACAACATGTCAAAACCCAGAACTCTGTGATGCACGATGTGTCAATCCCAAAGTATAGAACTCCTGTTGTGCACTACATTTCAAACCCAGAACTCTGTGATGCACTATATGTCAAATCCAGAACTCTGTGATGCACGACGTGTCAAAACCAGAACTCTGTGATGCACTACATGTCAAATCTAGAACTCTGTGATGCACAACATGTCAAACCCAGAACTCTGTGATGCACGATGTGTAAATCCCAAAGTATATAACTCTGTTATGCACTACATTTCAAAACCCAGAACTCTGATACACTGTACATGTCAAATCCAGAACTCTGTGATGCACGACGTGTCAAAACCAGAACTCTGTGATCCACTACATGCCAAACTAGAACTCTATGATGCACAACATGTCAAAACCAAAACTCTGTGATGCCGCGATGTGTCAATCCGAAATTATAGAACTCTGTTATACTACATGTCAAACCCAGAACTCTGTGATGCACTACATGTCAAATCTAGAACTCTGTTATGCACTACATGTAAAACCCAGAATTCTGTGATGCACGACGTGTCAAACCCAAAGTATAGAACTCTGTGATGAACTTCATGTAAAACCCAGAACTCTGTGATGCACTACGTGTCAAACCCAGAACTCTGTGATGCACTACATTTCAAACCCAAAGTATAGAACTCTGTGATGCACTACGTGTCAAACCCAGAACTCTGTGATGCACTACATGTCAAACCCAGAACTCTGTGATACACGATGTGTCAATCCGAAAGTATAGAACTATGTTATGCACTACATTTCAAACCCAGAACTCTGTGATGCACGATGTGTCAATCCGAAAGTATAGAACTCTGTTATGCACTACATTTCAAACCCAGAACTCTGTGATGCACTACATGTCAAATCCAGAACTCTGTGATGCACGACGTGTCAAAACCAGAACTCTGTGATGCACTACATGTCAAATCTAGAACTCTGTTATGCACTACATGTAAAACCCAGAATTCTGTGATGCACGACGTGTCAAACCCAAAGTATAGAACTCTGTGATGAACTTCATGTAAAACCCAGAACTCTGTGATGCACTACGTGGCAAACCCAGAACTCTGTGATGCACTACGTTTCAAACCCAAAGTATAGAACTCTGTGATGCACTACGTGTCAAACCCAGAACTCTGTGATGCACTACGTGTCAAACCCAGAACTCTGTGATGCACTACGTGTCAAACCCAGAACTCTGTGATGCACTACATGTCAAACCCAGAACTCTGTGATGCACGATGTGTCAATCTGAAAGTATAGAACTCTGTTATGCACTACATTTCAAACCCAGAACTCTGTGATGCACGATGTGTCAATCCGAAAGTATAGAACTCTGTTATGCACTACATTTCAAACCCAGAACTCTGTGATGCACTATATGTCAAATCCAGAACTCTGTGATGCACGACGTGTCAAAACCAGAACTCTGTGATGCACTACATGTCAAATCTAGAACTCTGTGATGCACAACATGTCAAACCCAGAACTCTGTGATGCACGATGTGTAAATCCCAAAGTATAGAACTCTGTTATGCACTACATTTCAAACCCAGAACTCTGTGATACACTACATGTCAAATCCAGAACTCTGTGATGCACGATGTGTCAAAACCAGAACTCTGTGATCCACTACATGTCAAATCTAGAACTCTGTGATGCACAACATGTCAAAACCAAAACTCTGTGATGCACGATGTGTCAATCCGAAAGTATAGAACTCTGTTATGCACTACATGTCAAACCCAGAACTCTGTGATGCACTACATGTCAAATCTAGAACTCTGTTATGCACTACATGTAAAACCCAGAATTCTGTGATGCACGACGTGTCAAACCCAAAGTATAGAACTCTGTGATGAACTTAATGTAAAACCCAGAACTCTGTGATGCACTACGTGTCAAACCCAGAACTCTGTGATGCACTACGTTTCAAACCCAAAGTATAGAACTCTGTGATGCACTACATGTCAAACCCAGAACTCTGTGATGCACGATGTGTCAATCCGAAAGTATAGAACTCTGTTATGCACTACATTTCAAACCCAGAATCCTGTGACTTGCGATGTGTCAATCCGAAAGTATAGAACTCTGTTATGCACTACATTTCAAACCCAGAACTCTGTGATGCACTATATGTCAAATCCAGAACTCTGTGATGCACGACGAAGTCAAAACCAGAACTCTGTGATGCACTACATGTCAAATCTAGAACTCTGTGATGCACAACATGTCAAAACCCAGAACTCTGTGATGCACGATGTGTAAATCCCAAGTATAGAACTCTGTTATGCACTACATTTCAAACCCAGAACTCTGTGATACACTACATGTCAAATCCAGAACTCTGTGATGCACGACGTGTCAAACCAGAACTCTGTGATCCACTACATGTCAAATCTAGAACTCTGTGATGCACAACATGTCAAAACCAAACTCTGTGATGCACGATGTGTCAATCCGAAAGCAGTGAACTCTGTTATGCACTACATGTCAAACCCAGAACTCTGTGATGCACTACATGTCAAAATCTCAGAACTCTGTTATGCACTACATGTAAACCCAGAATTCTGTGATGACGACGTGTCAAACCCAAAGTATAGAACTCTGTGATGAACTTAATGTAAAACCCAGAATCTGTGATGCACTACGTGTCAAACCCAGAATCCTGTGATGCACTCGTTTCAAACCCAAAGTATAGAACTCTGTGATGCACTACATGTCAAACCCAGAACTCTGTGATGCACGATGTGTCAATCCGAAAGTATAGAACTCTGTTATGCACTACATTTCAAACCCAGAACTCTGTGATGCACTATATGTCAAATCCAGAACTCTGTGTGTTATGCAGGTGAATGAGGACCCAAAAGCGACTTGGCGAAAACAGAGTCTTTATTCCAGTAAAGGAAATAGGCAATACTCCTGGACAATCAGAGCAGAAAACAAAACATAAAAAACTTAATTCCACTCGTAGTGACGAGGACAGACTGGAGACTCGACCATTAACTGTAGGTTGCCTCGGGAAGGCACCGACCGTAGCAGACTCAGACACCTGCTCACACGCAGCATCTGAGGGAAACAAGACACGACAGGGCGAGACAAAGACACAGCACGGCGAACAATATACAAGGATCCGACAGGACAGAAACGGAAAACAAGGGGAGAAATAGGGACTCTAATCAGAGGGCAAGATAAGGAACAGGTGTGAAAAGACTAGATGATTGAGTAGGAGAATAGGAACAGCTGGGAGCAGGAACGGAACGATAGAGAGAGGAGAGAGAGGGAGGGAGAGAGAAAAAGGGAACGAACCTAATAAGACCAGCAGGGGGAAACGAACAGAAGGGAAAGCATAATGACAAGACAATATAAGACAAAACATGACAGTGTGATGCACGACGTGTCAAAACCAGAACTCTGTGATGCACTACATGTCAAATCTAGAACTCTGTGATGCACAACATGTCAAACCCAGAACTCTGTGATGCACGATGTGTAAATCCCAAAGTATAGAACTCTGTTATGCACTACATTT
>NW_025749706.1:10000-23096 GCF_021184085.1 Oncorhynchus gorbuscha | reverse complement strand
TAACTGTTTCACCCGTCTCTCTCCTCCTCCCTCCTCTCATTCTCTGTTTAACTGTTTCACCCGTCTCTCTCCTCCTCCCTCCTCTCATTCTCTGTTTAACTGTTTCAACCGTCTCTCTCCTCCTCCCTCCTCTCATTCTCTGTTTAACTGTTTCACCCGTCTCTCTCCTCCTCCCTCCTCTCATTCTCTGTTTAACTGTTTCACCCCGTCTCTCTCCCCTCCCTCCTCTCATTCTCTGTTTAACTGTTTCACCCGTCTCTCTCCCCTCCCTCCTCTCATTCTCTGTTTAACTGTTTCACCCCGTCTCTCTCCCCTCCCTCCTCTCATTCTCTGTTTCACCCGTCTCTCTCTCCCTCCCTCCTCTCATTCTCTGTTTAACAGTTTTACCCGTCTCTCTCCCCCTCCCTCCTCTCATTCTCTGTTTCAACCATCTCTCTCCTCCTCCCTCCTCCCTCCTCTCATTCTCTGTTTCACCCATCTCTCCCTCCCTCCCTCCTCTCATTCTCTGTTTCACCCATCTCTCTCCCCCTCCCTCCTCTCATTCTCTGTTTAACTGTTTCACCCGTCTCTCTCCTCCTCCCTTCTCTCATTCTCTGTTTCACCCGTCTCTCTCCTCCTTCTTCCTCCTCTCATTCTCTGTTTCACCCGTCTCTCTCCTCCTCCCTCCTCTCATTCTCTGTTTCACCCGTCTCTCTCCTCCTTCTTCCTCCTCTCATTCTCTGTTTAACTGTTTCACCCGTCTCTCTCCTCCTCCCTCCTCTCATTCTCTGTTTAACTGTTTCACCCATCTCTCTCCTCCTCCCTCCTCCCTCCTCTCATTCTCTGTTTCACCCATCTCTCCCTCCCTCCCTCCTCTCATTCTCTGTTTCACCCATCTCTCTCCCCCTCCCTCCTCTCATTCTCTGTTTAACTGTTTCACCCGTCTCTCTCCTCCTCCCTTCTCTGTTTCTGTTTCACCCGTCTCTCTCCTCCTTCTTCCTCCTCTCATTCTCTCTGTTTCACCCGTCTCTCTCCTCCTCCCTCCTCTCATTCTCTGTTTCACCCGTCTCTCTCTCCTCCTCCCTCCTCTCATTCTCTGTTTAACTGTTTCACCCATCTCTCTCTCTCCTCCTCCCTCCTCTCATTCTCTGTTTAACTGTTTCACCCATCTCTCTCCCTCCCTCCTCTCATTCTCTGTTTAACTGTTTCACCCGTCTCTCTCCTCCTCCCTCCTCTCATTCTCTGTTTAACTGTTTCACCCGTCTCTCTCCCCCTCCCTCCTCTCATTCTCTGTTTCACCCGTCTCTCCTCTCATTCTCTGTTTAACAGTTTTACCCGTCTCTCTCCCCCTCCCTCCTCTCATTCTCTGTTTCAACCATCTCTCTCCTCCTCCCTCCTCCCTCCTCTCATTCTCTGTTTCACCCATCTCTCCCTCCCTCCCTCCTCTCATTCTCTGTTTCACCCATCTCTCTCCCCCTCCCTCCTCTCATTCTCTGTTTAACTGTTTCACCCGTCTCTCTCCTCCTCCCTTCTCTCATTCTCTGTTTCACCCGTCTCTCTCCTCCTTCTTCCTCCTCTCATTCTCTGTTTCACCCGTCTCTCTCCTCCTCCCTCCTCTCATTCTCTGTTTAACTGTTTCACCCGTCTCTCTCCTCCTCCCTCCTCTCATTCTCTGTTTAACTGTTTCACCCGTCTCTCTCCTCCTCCCTCCTCTCATTCTCTGTTTAACTGTTTCACCCATCTCTCTCCTCCTCCCTCCTCTCATTCTCTGTTTAACTGTTTCACCCATCTCTCTCCTCCTCCCTCCTCTCATTCTCTGTTTAACTGTTTCACCCGTCTCTCTCCTCCTCCCTCCTCTCATTCTCTGTTTAACTGTTTCACCCGTCTCTCTCCTCCTCCCTCCTCTCATTCTCTGTTTAACTGTTTCACCCATCTCTCTCCTCCTCCCTCCTCTCATTCTCTGTTTAACTGTTTCACCCGTCTCTCTCCTCCTCCCTCCTCTCATTCTCTGTTTAACTGTTTCACCCGTCTCTCTCCTCCTCCCTCCTCTCATTCTCTGTTTAACTGTTTCACCCGTCTCTCTCCCCCTCCCTCCTCTCATTCTCTGTTTAACTGTTTCACCCGTCTCTCTCCTCCTCCCTCCTCTCATTCTCTGTTTAACTGTTTCACCCGTCTCTCTCCTCCTCCCTCCTCTCATTCTCTGTTTAACTGTTTCACCCGTCTCTCTCCTCCTCCCTCCTCTCATTCTCTGTTTAACTGTTTCACCCGTCTCTCTCCTCCTCCCTCCTCTCATTCTCTGTTTAACTGTTTCACCCGTCTCTCTCCTCCTCCCTCCTCTCATTCTCTGTTTAACTGTTTCACCCGTCTCTCTCCTCCTCCCTCCTCTCATTCTCTGTTTAACTGTTTCACCCGTCTCTCTCCTCCTCCCTCCTCTCATTCTCTGTTTAACTGTTTCACCCATCTCTCTCCTCCTCCCTCCTCTCATTCTCTGTTTAACTGTTTCACCCGTCTCTCTCCTCCTCCCTCCTCTCATTCTCTGTTTAACTGTTTCACCCGTCTCTCTCCTCCTCCCTCCTCTCATTCTCTGTTTAACTGTTTCACCCGTCTCTCTCCTCCTCCCTCCTCTCATTCTCTGTTTAACTGTTTCACCCGTCTCTCTCCCCCTCCCTCCTCTCATTCTCTGTTTCACCCGTCTCTCTCCCCCTCCCTCCTCTCATTCTCTGTTTAACAGTTTTACCCGTCTCTCTCCCCCTCCCTCCTCTCATTCTCTGTTTCAACCATCTCTCTCCTCCTCCCTCCTCCCTCCTCTCATTCTCTGTTTCACCCATCTCTCCCTCCCTCCCTCCTCTCATTCTCTGTTTCACCCATCTCTCTCCCCCTCCCTCCTCTCATTCTCTGTTTAACTGTTTCACCCGTCTCTCTCCTCCTCCCTTCTCTCATTCTCTGTTTCACCCGTCTCTCTCCTCCTTCTTCCTCCTCTCATTCTCTGTTTCACCCGTCTCTCTCCTCCTCCCTCCTCTCATTCTCTGTTTCACCCGTCTCTCTCCTCCTTCTTCCTCCTCTCATTCTCTGTTTCACCCGTCTCTCTCCTCCTCCCTCCTCTCATTCTCTGTTTCACCCGTCTCTCTCCTCCTCCCTTCTCTCATTCTCTGTTTCACCCATCTCTCTCCCCCTCCCTCCTCTCATTCTCTGTTTCACCCGTCTCTCTCCTCCTCCCTCCTCTCATTCTCTGTTTCAATTCTCTGTTTCACCCGTCTCTCTCCTCCTCCCTCCTCTCATTCTCTGTTTCACCGTCTCTCTCCTCCCTCCCTCCTCTCATTCTCTGTTTCACCCGTCTCTCTCCCCTCCCTCCTCTCATTCTCTGTTTAACTGTTTCACCCATCTCTCTCCTCCTCCCTCCTCTCATTCTCTGTTTCACCCGTCTCTCTCCCCCTCCCTCCTCTCATTCTCTGTTTCACCCGTCTCTCTCCCCCTCCATCTCATTCTCTGTTTCACCCCTCTCCTCCTCTCATTCTCTGTTTCACCCATCTCTCCCTCCCTCCCTCCTCCTCTCATTCTCTGTTTCACCCATCTCTCTCCCCTCCCTCCTCTCATTCTCTGTTTAACTGTTTCACCCGTCTCTCTCCTCCTCCCTCCTCTCATTCTCTGTTTCACCCATCTCTCTCCCCCTTCTTCCTCCTCTCATTCTCTGTTTCACCCATCTCTCTCCCCCTCTTCCTCCTCTCATTCTCTGTTTCACCCATCTCTCTCCTCCTCCCTCCTCTCATTCTCTGTTTAACTGTTTCACCCATCTCTCTCCTCCTCCCTCCTCTCATTCTCTGTTTAACTGTTTCACCCATCTCTCTCCTCCTCCCTCCTCTCATTCTCTGTTTCACTGTCTTCTCCTCCTCCCTCCTCTCATTCTCTGTTTAACTGTTTCGCCCTCTCTCTCCCCCTCCCTCTCTCATTCTCTGTTTCACCCATCTCTCTCCCCCTCCCTCCTCTCATTCTCTGTTTAACTGTTTCACCCGTCTCTCTCCTCCTCCCTTCTCCCATTCTCTGTTTCACCGTCTCTCTCCTCCTTCTTCCTCCTCTCATTCTCTGTTTCACCCGTCTCTCTCCTCCTCCCTCCTCTCATTCTCTGTTTCACCCGTCTCTCTGCTCCTTCCTCCTCTCATTCTGTTTCACCCGTCTCTCTCCTCCTCCCTCCTCTCATTCTCTGTTTAACTGTTTCACCCGTCTCTCTCCTCCTCCCTTCTCTCATTCTCTGTTTAACTGTTTCTCCTCCTTCTTCTCCTCTCATTCTCTGTTTCACCCGTCTCTCTCCTCCTCCCTCTCTGTTTCTGTTTCACCCGTCTCTCTCCTCCTCCCTCCTCTCATTCTCTGTTTCACCCGTCTCTCTCCTCCTCCCTCCTCTCATTCTCTGTTTCCCCGTCCTCTCATTCTCCCTGTTCATTCTTTTTTCACCCGTCTCTCTCCTCCTCCCTCCTCTCATTCTCTGTTTACCAGTCTCTCTCCTCCTCCCTCCTCTCATTCTCTGTTTCACCCGTCTCTCATTCTCTGTTTCACCCAGTCTCTCTCCTCCTCCCTCCTCTCATTCTCTGTTTCACCCGTCTCTCTCCTCCTCCCTCCTCTCATTCTCTGTTTAACTGTTTCACCCGTCTCTCTCCTCCTCCCTTCTCTCATTCTCTGTTTCACCCGTCTCTCTCCTTTCTTCCTCCTCTCATTCTCTGTTTCACCCGTCTCTCCTCCTCCTCCCTCCTCTCATTCTCTGTTTCACCCGTCTCTCTCCTCCTCCCTCCTCTCATTCTCTGTTTCACCCGTCTCTCTCCTCCTCCCTCCTCTCATTCTCTGTTTCACCCGTCTCTCCTCCTCCCTTCTCTCATTCTTTGTTTCACCCCTCTCTCTCCTCCTCCCTTTCTCATTCTCTGTTTCACCCGTCTCTCTCCTCCTCCCTCCTCTCATTCTCTGTTTCACCCGTCTCTCTCCTCCTCCCTCCTCTCATTCTCTGTTTCACCCGTCTCTCTCCTCCTCCCTCCTCTCATTCTCTGTTTCACCCGTCTCTCTCTCCCCTCCCTCCTCTCATTCTCTGTTTCACCCATCTCTCTCCCCCTCCCTCCTCTCATTGTCTGTTTAACTGTTTCACCCATCTCTCTCCTCCTCCCTCCTCTCATTCTCTGTTTCACCCGTCTCTCTCCCCCTCCCTCCTCTCATTCTCTGTTTCACCCGTCTCTCTCCCCTCCTCTCTCTCTGTTTCACCCCCTCCTCTCATTCTCTGTTTCACCCATCTCTCCCTCCCTCCCTCCTCCTCTCATTCTCTGTTTCACCCATCTCTCTCCTCCTCCCTCCTCTCATTCTCTGTTTCACCCGTCTCTCTCCCCCTTCTTCCTCCTCTCATTCTCTGTTTCACCCATCTCTCTCTCCCCCCTCCTCCCTCCTCTCATTCTCTGTTTCACCCATCTCTCTCCTCCTCCCTCCTCTCATTCTCTGTTTCACCCGTCTCTCTCCTCCTCCCTTCTCTCATTCTCTGTTTCACCCGTCTCTCTCCTCCTCCCTCCTCTCATTCTCTGTTTCACCCATCTCTCTCCTCCTCCCTCCTCTCATTCTCTGTTTCACCCGTCTCTCTCCTCCTCCCTTCTCTCATTCTCTGTTTCACCCGTCTCTCTCCTCCTCCCTTCTCTCATTCTCTGTTTCACCCATCTCTCTCCTCCTCCCTCCTCTCATTCTCTGTTTCACCCGTCTCTCTCCTCCTCCCTCCTCTCATTCTCTGTTTCACCCGTCTCTCTCCTCCTCCCTCCTCTCATTCTCTGTTTCACCCGTCTCTCTCCTCCTCCCTCCTCTCATTCTCTGTTTCACCCGTCTCTCTCCTCCTCCCTCCTCTCATTCTCTGTTTCACCCGTCTCTCTCCCCCTCCCTCCCTCCTCTCATTCTCTGTTTCACCCGTCTCTCTCCCCTCCCTCCTCTCATTGTCTGTTTAACTGTTTCACACATCTCTCTCCTCCTCCCTCCTCTCATTCTCTGTTTCACCCGTCTCTCTCCCCCTCCCTCCTCTCATTCTCTGTTTCACCCGTCTCTCTCCCCCTCCTCTCATTCTCTGTTTCAACCTCTCATTCTCTGTTTCACCCATCTCTCCCTCCCTCCCTCCCTCCTCTCATTCTCTGTTTCACCCATCTCTCTCCTCCTCCCTCCTCTCATTCTCTGTTTCACCCATCTCTCTCCCCCTTCTTCCTCCTCTCATTCTCTGTTTCACCCATCTCTCTCCTCCTCCCTCCTCTCATTCTCTGTTTCACCCATCTCTCTCTCCTCCCTCCTCTCATTCTCTGTTTCACCCATCTCTCTCCCCCTTCTTCCTCCTCTCATTCTCTGTTTCACCCATCTCTCTCCCCCTTCTTCCTCCTCTCATTCTCTGTTTCACCCATCTCTCTCCTCCTCCCTCCTCTCATTCTCTGTTTAACTGTTTCACCCATCTCTCTCCTCCTCCCTCCTCTCATTCTCTGTTTAACTGTTTCACCCATCTCTCTCCTCCTCCCTCCTCTCATTCTCTGTTTCACAGTCTCTCTCCTCCTCCCTCCTCTCATTCTCTGTTTAACTGTTTCGCCCATCTCTCTCCCCCTCCCTTCTCTCATTCTCTGTTTCACCCATCTCTCTCCCCCTCCCTCCTCTCATTCTCTGTTTAACTGTTTCACCCGTCTCTCTCCTCCTCCCTTCTCTCATTCTCTGTTTCAACCGTCTCTCTCCTCCTTCTTCCTCCTCTCATTCTCTGTTTCACCCGTCTCTCTCCTCCTCCCTCCTCTCATTCTCTGTTTCACCCGTCTCTCTCCTCCTTCCTCCTCTCATTCTCTGTTTCACCCGTCTCTCTCCTCCTCCCTCCTCTCATTCTCTGTTTAACTGTTTCACCCGTCTCTCTCCTCCTCCCTTCTCTCATTCTCTGTTTCTGTCTCTCTCCTCCTTCTTCCTCCTCTCATTCTCTGTTTCACCCGTCTCTCTCCTCCTCCCTCCTCTCATTCTCTGTTTCACCCGTCTCTCTCCTCCTCTCATTCTCTGTCTCTCCCGTCTCTCTCCTCCTGCTTCCTCCTCTCATTCTCTGTTTCACCCGTCTCTCTCCTCCTCCCTCCTCTCATTCTCTGTTTCACCCGTCTCTCTCCTCCTCCCTTCTCTCATTCTTTGTTTCACCCGTCTCTCTCCTCCTCCCTTCTCTCATTCTCTGTTTCACCAGTCTCTCTCCTCCTCCCTCCTCTCATTCTCTGTTTCACCCGTCTCTCATTCTCTGTTTCACCCGTCTCTCTCCTCCTTCCTCCTCTCATTCTCTCTGTTTCACCCGTCTCTCTCCTCCTCCCTCCTCTCATTCTCTGTTTAACTGTTTCACCCGTCTCTCTCCTCCTCCCTTCTCTCATTCTCTGTTTCACCCGTCTCTCTCCTCCTTCTTCCTCCTCTCATTCTCTGTTTCACCCGTCTCTCTCCTCCTCCCTCCTCTCATTCTCTGTTTCACCCGTCTCTCTCCTCCTTCTTCCTCCTCTCATTCTCTGTTTCACCCGTCTCTCTCCTCCTCCCTCCTCTCATTCTCTGTTTCACCCGTCTCTCTCCTCCTCCCTTCTCTCATTCTTTGTTTCACCCCTCTCTCTCCTCCTCCCTTCTCTCATTCTCTGTTTCACCAGTCTCTCTCCTCCTCCCTCCTCTCATTCTCTGTTTCACCCGTCTCTCTCCTCCTCCCTCCTCTCATTCTCTGTTTCACCCATCTCTCTCCTCCTCCCTCCTCTCATTCTCTGTTTCACCCATCTCTCTCTCCCTCCCTCCCTCCTCTCATTCTCTGTTTCACCCATCTCTCTCCCCCTCCCTCCTCTCATTGTCTGTTTAACTGTTTCACCATCTCTCTCCTCCTCCCTCCTCTCATTCTCTGTTTCACCCGTCTCTCTCCCCCTCCCTCCTCTCATTCTCTGTTTCACCTGTCTCTCTCCCCCTCCTCTCATTCTCTGTTTCACCTCCCTCCTCTCATTCTCTGTTTCACCCGTCTCTCTCCTCCTCCCTTCTCTCATTCTCTGTTTCACCCGTCTCTCTCCTCCTCCCTTCTCTCATTCTCTGTTTCACCCATCTCTCTCCTCCTCCCTCCTCTCATTCTCTGTTTCACCCGTCTCTCTCCTCCTCCCTCCTCTCATTCTCTGTTTCACCCGTCTCTCTCCTCCTCCCTCCTCTCATTCTCTGTTTCACCCGTCTCTCTCCTCCTCCCTCCTCTCATTCTCTGTTTCACCCGTCTCTCTCCTCCTCCCTCCTCTCATTCTCTGTTTCACCCGTCTCTCTCTCCCTCCCTCCCTCCTCTCATTCTCTGTTTCACCCGTCTCTCTCCCCCTCCCTCCTCTCATTGTCTGTTTAACTGTTTCACACATCTCTCTCCTCCTCCCTCCTCTCATTCTCTGTTTCACCCGTCTCTCTCCCCCTCCCTCCTCTCATTCTCTGTTTCACCCGTCTCTCTCCCCCTCCTCTCATTCTCTGTTTCACCCCCCTCCTCTCATTCTCTGTTTCACCCATCTCTCCCTCCCTCCCTCCCTCCTCTCATTCTCTGTTTCACCCATCTCTCTCCTCCTCCCTCCTCTCATTCTCTGTTTCACCCATCTCTCTCCCCCTTCTTCCTCCTCTCATTCTCTGTTTCACCCATCTCTCTCCCCCTTCTTCCTCCTCTCATTCTCTGTTTCACCCATCTCTCTCCTCCTCCCTCCTCTCATTCTCTGTTTCACCCATCTCTCTCCCCCTTCTTCCTCCTCTCATTCTCTGTTTCACCCATCTCTCTCCCCCTTCTTCCTCCTCTCATTCTCTGTTTCACCCATCTCTCTCCTCCTCCCTCCTCTCATTCTCTGTTTAACTGTTTCACCCATCTCTCTCCTCCTCCCTCCTCTCATTCTCTGTTTAACTGTTTCACCCATCTCTCTCCTCCTCCCTCCTCTCATTCTCTGTTTCACAGTCTCTCTCCTCCTCCCTCCTCTCATTCTCTGTTTAACTGTTTCGCCCATCTCTCTCCCCCTCCCTCCTCTCATTCTCTGTTTCACCCATCTCTCTCCCCCTCCCTCCTCTCATTCTCTGTTTAACTGTTTCACCCGTCTCTCTCCTCCTCCCTTCTCTCATTCTCTGTTTCACCCGTCTCTCTCCTCCTTCTTCCTCCTCTCATTCTCTGTTTCACCCGTCTCTCTCCTCCTCCCTCCTCTCATTCTCTGTTTCACCCGTCTCTCTCCTCCTTCCTCCTCTCATTCTCTGTTTCACCCGTCTCTCTCCTCCTCCCTCCTCTCATTCTCTGTTTAACTGTTTCACCCGTCTCTCTCCTCCTCCCTTCTCTCATTCTCTGTTTCACCCGTCTCTCTCCTCCTTCTTCCTCCTCTCATTCTCTGTTTCACCCGTCTCTCTCCTCCTCCCTCCTCTCATTCTCTGTTTCACCCGTCTCTCTCCTCCTCCCTCCTCTCATTCTCTGTTTCACCCGTCTCTCTCCTCCTTCTTCCTCCTCTCATTCTCTGTTTCACCCGTCTCTCTCCTCCTCCCTCCTCTCATTCTCTGTTTCACCCGTCTCTCTCCTCCTCCCTTCTCTCATTCTTTGTTTCACCCGTCTCTCTCCTCCTCCCTTCTCTCATTCTCTGTTTCACCAGTCTCTCTCCTCCTCCCTCCTCTCATTCTCTGTTTCACCCGTCTCTCATTCTCTGTTTCACCCGTCTCTCTCCTCCTTCCTCCTCTCATTCTCTGTTTCACCCGTCTCTCTCCTCCTCCCTCCTCTCATTCTCTGTTTAACTGTTTCACCCGTCTCTCTCCTCCTCCCTTCTCTCATTCTCTGTTTCACCCGTCTCTCTCCTCCTTCTTCCTCCTCTCATTCTCTGTTTCACCCGTCTCTCTCCTCCTCCCTCCTCTCATTCTCTGTTTCACCCGTCTCTCTCCTCCTTCTTCCTCCTCTCATTCTCTGTTTCACCCGTCTCTCTCCTCCTCCCTCCTCTCATTCTCTGTTTCACCCGTCTCTCTCCTCCTCCCTTCTCTCATTCTTTGTTTCACCCCTCTCTCTCCTCCTCCCTTCTCTCATTCTCTGTTTCACCAGTCTCTCTCCTCCTCCCTCCTCTCATTCTCTGTTTCACCCGTCTCTCTCCTCCTCCCTCCTCTCATTCTCTGTTTCACCCGTCTCTCTCCTCCTCCCTCCTCTCATTCTCTGTTTCACCCGTCTCTCTCTCCCTCCCTCCCTCCTCTCATTCTCTGTTTCACCCGTCTCTCTCCCCCTCCCTCCTCTCATTGTCTGTTTAACTGTTTCACACATCTCTCTCCTCCTCCCTCCTCTCATTCTCTGTTTCACCCGTCTCTCTCCCCCTCCCTCCTCTCATTCTCTGTTTCACCCGTCTCTCTCCCCTCCTCTCATTCTCTGTTTCACCCCCTCCTCTCATTCTCTGTTTCACCCATCTCTCCCTCCCTCCCTCCCTCCTCTCATTCTCTGTTTCACCCATCTCTCTCCTCCTCCCTCCTCTCATTCTCTGTTTCACCCATCTCTCTCCCCCTTCTTCCTCCTCTCATTCTCTGTTTCACCCATCTCTCCCCCCTTCTTCCTCCTCTCATTCTCTGTTTCACCCATCTCTCTCCTCCTCCCTCCTCTCATTCTCTGTTTCACCCGTCTCTCTCCTCCTCCCTTCTCTCATTCTCTGTTTCACCCGTCTCTCTCCTCCTCCCTCCTCTCATTCTCTGTTTCACCCATCTCTCTCCTCCTCCCTCCTCTCATTCTCTGTTTCACCCGTCTCTCTCCTCCTCCCTTCTCTCATTCTCTGTTTCACCCGTCTCTCTCCTCCTCCCTTCTCTCATTCTCTGTTTCACCCATCTCTCTCCTCCTCCCTCCTCTCATTCTCTGTTTCACCCGTCTCTCTCCTCCTCCCTCCTCTCATTCTCTGTTTCACCCGTCTCTCTCCTCCTCCCTCCTCTCATTCTCTGTTTCACCCGTCTCTCTCCTCCTCCCTCCTCTCATTCTCTGTTTCACCCGTCTCTCTCTCCCTCCCTCCCTCCTCTCATTCTCTGTTTCACCCGTCTCTCTCCCCCTCCCTCCTCTCATTGTCTGTTTAACTGTTTCACACATCTCTCTCCTCCTCCCTCCTCTCATTCTCTGTTTCACCCGTCTCTCTCCCCCTCCCTCCTCTCATTCTCTGTTTCACCCGTCTCTCTCCCCTCCTCTCATTCTCTGTTTCACCCCCCTCCTCTCATTCTCTGTTTCACCCATCTCTCCCTCCCTCCCTCCCTCCTCTCATTCTCTGTTTCACCCATCTCTCTCCTCCTCCCTCCTCTCATTCTCTGTTTCACCCATCTCTCTCCCCCTTCTTCCTCCTCTCATTCTCTGTTTCACCCATCTCTCTCCCCCTTCTTCCTCCTCTCATTCTCTGTTTCACCCATCTCTCTCCTCCTCCCTCCTCTCATTCTCTGTTTCACCCATCTCTCTCCCCCTTCTTCCTCCTCTCATTCTCTGTTTCACCCATCTCTCTCCCCCTTCTTCCTCCTCTCATTCTCTGTTTCACCCATCTCTCTCCTCCTCCCTCCTCTCATTCTCTGTTTAACTGTTTCACCCATCTCTCTCCTCCTCCCTCCTCTCATTCTCTGTATCACCGTCTCTCTCCTCCTCCCTCCTCTCATTCTCTGTTTAACTGTTTCGCCCATCTCTCTCCCCCTCCCTCCTCTCATTCTCTGTTTCACCCATCTCTCTCCCCCTCCCTCCTCTCATTCTCTGTTTAACTGTTTCACCCGTCTCTCTCCTCCTCCCTCCTCTCATTCTCTGTTTAACTGTTTCACCCATCTCTCTCCTCCTCCCTCCTCTCATTCTCTGTTTAACTGTTTCACCCATCTCTCTCCTCCTCCCTCCTCTCATTCTCTGTTTCACCGTCTCTCTCCTCCTCCCTCCTCTCATTCTCTGTTTAACTGTTTCACACATCTCTCTCCTCCTCCCTCCTCTCATTCTCTGTTTCACCCGTCTCTCTCCCCTCCTCCTCTCATTCTCTGTTTCACCCGTCTCTCTCCCCCTCCTCTCATTCTCTGTTTCACCCCCCTCCTCTCATTCTCTGTTTCACCCATCTCTCCCTCCCTCCCTCCTCCTCTCATTCTCTGTCTCACCCATCTCTCTCCTCCTCCCTCCTCTCATTCTCTGTTTAACTGTTTCACCCATCTCTCTCCTCCTCCTCCTCTCATTCTCTGTTTCACCCATCTCTCTCCCCCTTCTTCCTCCTCTCATTCTCTGTTTCACCCATCTCTCTCCCCCTCCCTCCTCTCATTCTCTGTTAAACTGTTTCACACATCTCTCTCCTCCTCCCTCCTCTCATTCTCTGTTTAACGCGTCTCTCTCCCTCCCTCCTCTCATTCTCTGTTTCACCCGTCTCTCTCCCCCCTCCTCTCATTCTCTGTTTCACCCCCCTCCTCTCATTCTCTGTTTCACCCATCTCTCTCCCCTCCCTCCTCTCATTCTCTTTTTCACCCGTCTCTCTCCCCTCCCTCTCATTCTCTGTTTCACCTGTCTCTCTCCCCTCCCTCCCTCCTCTCATTCTCTGTTTCACCCATCTCTCTCCCCCTCCCTCCTCTCATTCTCTGTTTCACACGTCTATCTCCTCCTCCCTCCTCTCATTCTCTGTTTCACCCATCTCTCTCCCCCTCCCTCCTCTCATTCTCTGTTTCACCCATCTCTCTCCCCCTCCCTCCTCTCATTCTCTGTTTCACCCATCTCTCCCTCCTCCCTCCTCTCATTCTCTGTTTCACCCATCTCTCTCCTCCTCCCTCCTCTCATTCTCTGTTTCACCCATCTCTCTCCCCTCCCTCCTCTCATTCTCTGTTTCACCCATCTCTCTCCCCCTCCCTCCTCTCATTCTCTGTTTCACCCATCTCTCTCCCCCTCCCTCCTCTCATTCTCTGTTTCACCCATCTCTCTCCCCCTCCCTCCTCTCATTCTCTGTTTCACCCATCTCTCTCCCTCCCTCCTCTCATTCTCTGTTTCACCCATCTCTCTCCCCCTCCCTCCTCTCATTCTCTGTTTCACCCATCTCTCTCCTCCTCCCTCCTCTCATTCTCTGATTCACCCGTCTCTCTCTCCCTCCCTCCTCTCATTCTCTGTGGTGCCTGGACTTTAATCAACAAGTCATTGGTTAATTGGAAGCCCATTAGT
>NW_025749706.1:0-5000 GCF_021184085.1 Oncorhynchus gorbuscha | reverse complement strand
TGGTTACTGACACTGAGGGGGGCCAGGAGAACTGAGGGCTTTAAGCCAAGCAGGAGCTTCAGCCTTAACCAACCACCTGCACAGTGTAATGTAGTTCACACCAGTTCAATCAGGAAGGCTGGTCTGAATGCTTGTTTCACTTCAGCCTTAACCAACCACCTACACAGTGTAATGTAGTTCACACCAGTTCAATCAGGAAGGCTGGTCTGAATGCTTGTTTCACTTCAGCCTTAACCAACCACCTACACAGTGTAATGTAGTTCACACCAGTTCAATCAGGAAGGCTGGTCTGAATGCTTGTTTCACTTCAGCCTTAACCAACCACCTACACAGTGTAATGTAGTTCACACCAGTTCAATCAGGAAGGCTGGTCTGAATGCTTGTTTTCACTTCAGCCTTAACCAACCACCTACACAGTGTAATGTTTCACACCAGTTCAATCAGGAAGGCTGGTCTGAATGCTTGTTTCACTTCAGCCTTAACCAACCACCTACACAGTGTAATGTAGTTCACACCAGTTCAATCAGGAAGTATGGTCTGAATGCTTGTTTCACTTCAGCCTTAACCAACCACCTACACAGTGTAATGTAGTTCACACCAGTTCAATCAGGAAGGCTGGTCTGAATGCTTGTTTCACTTCAGCCTTAACCAACCACCTACACAGTGTAATGTAGTTCACACCAGTTCAATCAGGAAGGCTGGTCTGAATGCTTGTTTCACTTCAGCCTTAACCAACCACCTACACAGTGTAATGTAGTTCACAACAGTTCAATCAGGAAGGATGGTCTGAATGCTTGTTTCACTTCAGCCTTAACCAACCACCTACACAGTGTAATGTAGTTCACACCAGTTCAATCAGGAAGGCTGGTCTGAATGCTTGTTTCACTTCAGCCTTAACCAACCACCTACACAGTGTAATGTAGTTCACACCAGTTCAATCAGGAAGGCTGGTCTGAATGCTTGTTTCACTTCAGCCTTAACCAACCACCTACACAGTGTAATGTAGTTCACACCAGTTCAATCAGGAAGGCTGGTCTGAATGCTTGTTTCACTTCAGCCTTAACCAACCACCTACACAGTGTAATGTAGTTCACAACAGTTCAATCAGGAAGGCTGGTCTGAATGCTTGTTTCACTTCAGCCTTAACCAACCACCTACACAGTGTAATGTAGTTCACACCAGTTCAATCAGGAAGGCTGGTCTGAATGCTTGTTTCACTTCAGCCTTAACCAACCACCTACACAGTGTAATGTAGTTCACACCAGTTCAATCAGGAAGGCTGGTCTGAATGCTTGTTTCACTTCATCCTGTAAGCAGAACACCATTCACTTTGTTTTCTATTCTACGGGCATAAAGACAAACACATCTTCAGCATTCACTTTGTTTTCTATTCTATGGGCATAAAGACAAACACATCTTCAGCATTCACTTTGCTTTCTATTCTACGGGCATAAAGACAAACACATCTTCAGCATTCACTTTGTTTTCTATTCTACGGGCATAAAGACAAACACATCTTCAGCATTCACTTTGTTTTCTATTCTACGGGCATAAAGACAAACACATCTTCAGCATTCACTTTGTTTTCTATTCTACGGGCATAAAGACAAACACATCTTCAGCATTCACTTTGTTTTCTATTCTACGGGCATAGTGGGAATGAAGACAAACACATCTTCAGCATTCACTTTGTTTTCTATTCTACGGGCATAAAGACAAACACATCTTCAGCATTCACTTTGTTTTCTATTCTACGGGCATAAAGACAAACACATCTTCAGCATTCACTTTGTTTTCTATTCTACGGGCATAAAGACAAACACATCTTCAGCATTCACTTTGTTTTCTATTCTACGGGCATAAAGACAAACACATCTTCAGCATTCACTTTGTTTTCTATTCTACGGGCATAAAGACAAACACATCTTCAGCATTCACTTTGTTTTCTATTCTACGGGCATAGTGGGAATGAAGACAAACACATCTTCAGCATTCACTTTGTTTTCTATTCTACGGGCATAAAGACAAACACATCTTCAGCATTCACTTTGTTTTCTATTCTACGGGCATAAAGACAAACACATCTTCAGCATTCACTTTGTTTTCTATTCTACGGGCATAAAGACAAACACATCTTCAGCATTCACTTTGTTTTCTATTCTATGGGCATAAAGACAAACACATCTTCAGCATTCACTTTGTTTTCTATTCTACGGGCATAAAGACAAACACATCTTCAGCATTCACTTTGTTTTCTATTCTACGGGCATAGTGGGAATGAAGACAAACACATCTTCAGCATTCACTTTGTTTTTTCTATTCTACGGGCATAAAGACAAACACATCTTCAGCATTCACTTTGTTTTCTATTCTACGGGCATAAAGACAAACACATCTTCAGCATTCACTTTGTTTTCTATTCTACGGGCATAAAGACAAAACACATCTTCAGCATTCACTTTGTTTTCTATTCTACGGGCATAAAGACAAACACATCTTCAGCATTCACTTTGTTTTCTATTCTAATACAAACACATCTTCAGCATTCACTTTGTTTTCTATTCTACGGGCATAAAGACAAACACATCTTCAGCATTCACTTTGTTTTCTATTCTACGGGCATAAAGACAAACACATCTTCAGCATTCACTTTGTTTTCTATTCTACGGGCATAAAGACAAACACATCTTCAGCATTCACTTTGTTTTCTATTCTACGGGCATAAAGACAAACACATCTTCAGCATCACTTTGTTTTCATTCTACGGGCATTCTTCACTTCACTTTGTTTTCTATTCTACGGGCATAAAGACAAACACATCTTCAGCATTCACTTTGTTTTCTATTCTACGTGGCATAAAGACAAACACATCTTCAGCATTCACTTTGTTTTCTATTCTAGGGCATAAAGACAAACACATCTTCAGCATTCACTTTGTTTTCTATTCTACGGGCATAAAGACAAACACATCTTCAGCATTCACTTTGTTTTCTATTCTACGGGCATAAAGACAAACACATCTTCAGCATTCACTTTGTTTTCTATTCTACGGGCATAAAGACAAACACATCTTCAGCTCTTATTCACTTTGTTTTCTATTCTAAAAAGACAAACACATCTTCAGTATTCACTTTGTTTTCTATTCTACGGGCATAAAGACAAACACATCTTCAGCATGGCGTCTTATTTCCTCTCCTGTTTCCTGTTAGCCATGTGAGGAATGTCATTCACCTATTTACCTTTAGCCAATCAGCACGGCTCAGTAATGCACATTCCTCATGCTGACTGTTCAACCTATGGGCTCACTCTTGCAATTATCACCTTCCTCTCTCTCAACCAATGGGTGTACATCTTGGGATGGATTTATGTCAACCGACCCATGTTCTCTCGCTTGCTGTTTTACAACAAAAGTTTTCGACAACCACTATTTAATAAAAATGCAATATTACATTGTGTCTCTGATGGTGATTCAGCTGAGCCTGTACTCTATTGAACTGTATTATATCCTAACCCAACGAACTGGTAAACACAAGAAAAGATGTCTGCCATCTGACTTAAATGTAAAATGTAATCTTGGACATTGACAAATGTCATCCACACAATAAAGAATGTAGTAGTGATCAACAGTGACAGTTTGGGAGATGGACAGATGTCCAGTGGGGTTATCCTTTACCTTGAGGCTCAGTAGTGTGCACTTTGTAGTGTCTTTAACAGACTGTGGCGTGCACTACTGATGTCTACTATATAGTAGTGTCCTTTTGCAGAATGTCCATGAAACTTTTACCTTGTTCTTAGTGTCTGTGTGGCGGCTCATCTGCCTCCTCTCATCATCCCAGCTGAGCTGTAGCCTCCTTCAACTGTCTCTCCTTCTCCTGCTGCTGCCGCAAGCCCTCCTCCTTAGCACCACATACTGACGTCTGCAGCTCCACTATCAACTATGGAGAGAGGGATGACAGAGACACAGATTAGATGGGAGAGGGAGAAGGGGGTGATGGGTTGGGATGACAGAGACACAGATTAGATGGGAGAGGGAGAAGGGGGTGATGGGTTGGGATGACAGAGACACAGATTAGATGGGAGAGGGAGAAGGGGTGATGGGTTGGGATGACAGAGACACAGATTAGATGGGAGAGGGAGAAGGGGTGATGGGTTGGGATGACAGAGACACAGATTAGATGGGAGAGGGAGAAGGGGTGATGGGTTGGGATGACAGAGACACAGATTAGATGGGAGAGGAGAAGGGGGTGATGGGTTGGGATGACAGAGACACAGATTAGATGGGAGAGGGAGAATGGGGTGATGGGTTGGGATGACAGAGACACAGATTAGATGGGAGAGGGAGAAGGGGTGATGGGTTGGGATGACAGAGACACAGATTAGATGGGAGAGGGAGAAGGGGTGATGGGTTGGGATGACAGAGGCACAGATTAGATGGGAGAGGGAGAAGAGGGGTGATGGGTTGGGATGACAGAGACACAGATTAGATGGGAGAGGGAGAATGGGGTGATGGGTTGGGATGACAGAGGCACAGATTAGATGGGGAGAGGGAGGAAGGGGGTGATGGGTTGGGATGACAGAGACACAGATTAGATGGGAGAGGGAGAAGGGGTGATGGGTTGATGACAGAGACACAGATTAGATGGGAGAGGGAGAAGGGGGTGATGGGTTGGGATGAGAGAGACACAGGTGGATGGGAGAGGGGGAGAGAGGGGGTGATGGGTTGGGATGACAGAGACACAGATTAGATGGGAGGGAGAAGGGGGTGATGGGTTGGGATGAGAGAGACACAGATTGGATGGGAGAGGGAGAAGGGGGTGATGGGTTTGGGATGAGAGAGACACAGATTGGATTGGGAGGGAGAAGGGGAGTGATGGAGTTTAAGGATGAGATAGAGAGGAGCCTGGATTAGATGGGAGAGGGAGAAGGGGATGATGGAGTTGGGATGAACAGGGACACAGATTAGATGGGAGAGGGAGAAGGGGATGATGGGTTGGGATGAC
>NW_025749705.1:10000-23107 GCF_021184085.1 Oncorhynchus gorbuscha | reverse complement strand
TCTATCACACACTGTCATAATGAGAGATGTGTCATTATAAACCTGTCTTCAGTCTGTCATAATGAGAGATGTGTCATTATAAACCTGTCTTCAGTCTGTCATAATGAGAGATGTGTCATTATAAACCGGTCTTCAGTGTGTTCTAATGAGAGATGTGTCATTATAAACCTGTCTTCAGTCTGTCATAATGAGAGATGTGTCATTATAAACCTGTCTTCAGTGTGTTCTAATGATGTCATAATGAGAGATGTGTCATTATAAACCTGTCTTCAGTGTGTTCTAATGATGTCATAATGAGAGATGTGTCATTATAAACCTGTCTTCAGTGTGTTCTAATGAGAGATGTGTCATTATAAACCTGTCTTCAGTCTGTCATAATGAGAGATGTGTCATTATAAACCTGTCTTCAGTGTGTTCTAATGATGTCATAATGAGAGATGTGTCATTATAAACCTGTCTTCAGTGTGTTCTAATGATGTCATAATGAGAGATGTGTCATTATAAACCTGTCTTCAGTGTGTTCTAATGATGTCATAATGAGAGATGTGTCATTATAAACCTGTCTTCAGTGTGTTCTAATGATGTCATAATGAGAGATGTGTCATTATAAACCTGTCTTCAGTGTGTTCTAATGATGTCATAATGAGAGATGTGTCATTATAAACCTGTCTTCAGTGTGTTCTAATGATGTCATAATGAGAGATGTGTCATTATAAACCTGTCTTCAGTGTGTTCTAATGATGTCATAATGAGAGATGTGTCATTATAAACCTGTCTTCAGTCTGTCATAATGAGAGATGTGTCATTATAAACCTGTCTTCAGTGTGTTCTAATGATGTCATAATGAGAGATGTGTCATTATAAACCTGTCTTCAGTCTGTCATAATGAGAGATGTGTCATTATAAACCTGTCTTCAGTCTGTCATAATGAGAGATGTGTCATTATAAACCTGTCTTCAGTCTGTCATAATGAGAGATGTGTCATTATAAACCTGTCTTCAGTCTGTCATAATGAGAGATGTGTCATTATAAACCTGTCTTCAGTGTGTTCTAATGATGTCATAATGAGAGATGTGTCATTATAAACCTGTCTTCAGTGTGTTCTAATGATGTCATAATGAGAGATGTGTCATTATAAACCTGTCTTCAGTGTGTTCTAATGATGTCATAATGAGAGATGTGTCATTATAAACCTGTCTTCAGTGTGTTCTAATGATGTCATAATGAGAGATGTGTCATTATAAACCTGTCTTCAGTGTGTTCTAATGATGTCATAATGAGAGATGTGTCATTATAAACCTGTCTTCAGTGTGTTCTAATGATGTCATAATGAGAGATGTGTCATTATAAACCTGTCTTCAGTGTGTTCTAATGATGTCATAATGAGAGATGTGTCATTATAAACCTGTCTTCAGTGTGTTCTAATGATGTCATAATGAGAGATGTGTCATTATAAACCTGTCTTCAGTGTGTTCTAATGATGTCATAATGAGAGATGTGTCATTATAAACCTGTCTTCAGTGTGTTCTAATGATGTCTTAATGAGAGATGTGGCATTATAAACCTGTCTTCAGTGTGTTCTAATGATGTCATAATGAGAGATGTGTCATTATAAACCTGTCTTCAGTGTGTTCTAATGATGTCATAATGAGAGATGTGTCATTATAAACCTGTCTTCAGTGTGTTCTAATGATGTCATAATGAGAGATGTGTCATTATAAACCTGTCTTCAGTGTGTTCTAATGATGTCATAATGAGAGATGTGTCATTATAAACCTGTCTTCAGTGTGTTCTAATGATGTCATAATGAGAGATGTGTCATTATAAACCTGTCTTCAGTGTGTTCTAATGATGTCATAATGAGAGATGTGTCATTATAAACCTGTCTTCAGTGTGTTCTAATGATGTCATAATGAGAGATGTGTCATTATAAACCTGTCTTCAGTCTGTCATAATGAGAGATGTGTCATTATAAACCTGTCTTCAGTGTGTTCTAATGATGTCATAATGAGAGATGTGTCATTATAAACCTGTCTTCAGTCTGTCATAATGAGAGATGTGTCATTATAAACCTGTCTTCAGTCTGTCATAATGAGAGATGTGTCATTATAAACCTGTCTTCAGTCTGTCATAATGAGAGATGTGTCATTATAAACCTGTCTTCAGTCTGTCATAATGAGAGATGTGTCATTATAAACCTGTCTTCAGTGTGTTCTAATGATGTCATAATGAGAGATGTGTCATTATAAACCTGTCTTCAGTGTGTTCTAATGATGTCATAATGAGAGATGTGTCATTATAAACCTGTCTTCAGTGTGTTCTAATGATGTCATAATGAGAGATGTGTCATTATAAACCTGTCTTCAGTGTGTTCTAATGATGTCATAATGAGAGATGTGTCATTATAAACCTGTCTTCAGTGTGTTCTAATGATGTCATAATGAGAGATGTGTCATTATAAACCTGTCTTCAGTGTGTTCTAATGATGTCATAATGAGAGATGTGTCATTATAAACCTGTCTTCAGTGTGTTCTAATGATGTCATAATGAGAGATGTGTCATTATAAACCTGTCTTCAGTGTGTTCTAATGATGTCATAATGAGAGATGTGTCATTATAAACCTGTCTTCAGTGTGTTCTAATGATGTCATAATGAGAGATGTGTCATTATAAACCTGTCTTCAGTGTGTTCTAATGATGTCATAATGAGAGATGTGTCATTATAAACCTGTCTTCAGTCTGTCATAATGAGAGATGTGTCATTATAAACCTGTCTTCAGTGTGTTCTAATGATGTCATAATGAGAGATGTGTCATTATAAACCTGTCTTCAGTCTGTCATAATGAGAGATGTGTCATTATAAACCTGTCTTCAGTCTGTCATAATGAGAGATGTGTCATTATAAACCTGTCTTCAGTCTGTCATAATGAGAGATGTGTCATTATAAACCTGTCTTCAGTCTGTCATAATGAGAGATGTGTCATTATAAACCTGTCTTCAGTCTGTCATAATGAGAGATGTGTCATTATAAACCTGTCTTCAGTCTGTCATAATGAGAGATGTGTCATTATAAACCTGTCTTCAGTCTGTCATAATGAGAGATGTGTCATTATAAACCTGTCTTCAGTCTGTCATAATGAGAGATGTGTCATTATAAACCTGTCTTCAGTGTGTTCTAATGATGTCATAATGAGAGATGTGTCATTATAAACCTGTCTTCAGTGTGTTCTAATGATGTCATAATGAGAGATGTGTCATTATAAACCTGTCTTCAGTGTGTTCTAATGATGTCATAATGAGAGATGTGTCATTATAAACCTGTCTTCAGTGTGTTCTAATGATGTCATAATGAGAGATGTGTCATTATAAACCTGTCTTCAGTGTGTTCTAATGAGAGATGTGTCATTATAAACCTGTCTTCAGTCTGTCATAATGAGAGATGTGTTATTATAAACCTGTCTTCAGTGTGTTCTAATGAGAGATGTGTCATTATAAACCTGTCTTCAGTCTGTCATAATGAGAGATGTGTCATTATAAACCTGTCTTCAGTCTGTCATAATGAGAGATGTGTCATTATAAACCTGTCTTCAGTGTGTTCTAATGATGTCATAATGAGAGATGTGTCATTATAAACCTGTCTTCAGTGTGTTCTAATGATGTCTTAATGAGAGATGTGGCATTATAAACCTGTCTTCAGTGTGTTCTAATGATGTCATAATGAGAGATGTGTCATTATAAACCTGTCTTCAGTGTGTTCTAATGATGTCATAATGAGAGATGTGTCATTATAAACCTGTCTTCAGTGTGTTCTAATGATGTCATAATGAGAGATGTGTCATTATAAACCTGTCTTCAGTGTGTTCTAATGATGTCATAATGAGAGATGTGTCATTATAAACCTGTCTTCAGTGTGTTCTAATGATGTCATAATGAGAGATGTGTCATTATAAACCTGTCTTCAGTGTGTTCTAATGATGTCATAATGAGAGATGTGTCATTATAAACCTGTCTTCAGTGTGTTCTAATGATGTCATAATGAGAGATGTGTCATTATAAACCTGTCTTCAGTGTGTTCTAATGATGTCATAATGAGAGATGTGTCATTATAAACCTGTCTTCAGTGTGTTCTAATGATGTCATAATGAGAGATGTCATTATAAACCTGTCTTCAGTGTGTTCTAATGATGTCATAATGAGAGATGTGTCATTATAAACCTGTCTTCAGTGTGTTCTAATGATGTCATAATGAGAGATGTGTCATTATAAACCTGTCTTCAGTGTGTTCTAATGATGTCATAATGAGAGATGTGTCATTATAAACCTGTCTTCAGTGTGTTCTAATGATGTCATAATGAGAGATGTGTCATTATAAACCTGTCTTCAGTGTGTTCTAATGATGTCATAATGAGAGATGTGTCATTATAAACCTGTCTTCAGTGTGTTCTAATGATGTCATAATGAGAGATGTGTCATTATAAACCTGTCTTCAGTGTGTTCTAATGATGTCATAATGAGAGATGTGTCATTATAAACCTGTCTTCAGTGTGTTCTAATGATGTCATAATGAGAGATGTGTCATTATAAACCTGTCTTCAGTGTGTTCTAATGATGTCATAATGAGAGATGTGTCATTATAAACCTGTCTTCAGTGTGTTCTAATGATGTCATAATGAGAGATGTGTCATTATAAACCTGTCTTCAGTGTGTTCTAATGATGTCATAATGAGAGATGTGTCATTATAAACCTGTCTTCAGTGTGTTCTAATGATGTCATAATGAGAGATGTGTCATTATAAACCTGTCTTCAGTGTGTTCTAATGATGTCATAATGAGAGATGTGTCATTATAAACCTGTCGTCAGTGTGTTCTAATGATGTCATAATGAGAGATGTGTCATTATAAACCTGTCTTCAGTGTGTTCTAATGATGTCATAATGAGAGATGTGTCATTATAAACCTGTCTTCAGTGTGTTCTAATGATGTCATAATGAGAGATGTGTCATTATAAACCTGTCTTCAGTCTGTCATAATGAGAGATGTGTCATTATAAACCTGTCTTCAGTGTGTTCTAATGATGTCATAATGAGAGATGTGTCATTATAAACCTGTCTTCAGTCTGTCATAATGAGAGATGTGTCATTATAAACCTGTCTTCAGTCTGTCATAATGAGAGATGTGTCATTATAAACCTGTCTTCAGTCTGTCATAATGAGAGATGTGTCATTATAAACCTGTCTTCAGTGTGTTCTAATAATGTATGTGTCATTATAAACCTGTCTTCAGTCTGTCATAATGAGAGATGTGTCATTATAAACCTGTCTTCAGTGTGTTCTAATGATGTCATAATGAGAGATGTGTCATTATAAACCTGTCTTCAGTGTGTTCTAATGATGTCATAATGAGAGATGTGTCATTATAAACCTGTCTTCAGTGTGTTCTAATGATGTCATAATGAGAGATGTGTCATTATAAACCTGTCTTCAGTGTGTTCTAATGATGTCATAATGAGAGATGTGTCATTATAAACCTGTCTTCAGTGTGTTCTAATGATGTCATAATGAGAGATGTGTCATTATAAACCTGTCTTCAGTGTGTTCTAATGATGTCATAATGAGAGATGTGTCATTATAAACCTGTCTTCAGTGTGTTCTAATGATGTCATAATGAGAGATGTGTCATTATAAACCTGTCTTCAGTGTGTTCTAATGATGTCATAATGAGAGATGTGTCATTATAAACCTGTCTTCAGTGTGTTCTAATGATGTCATAATGAGAGATGTGTCATTATAAACCTGTCTTCAGTGTGTTCTAATGATGTCATAATGAGAGATGTGTCATTATAAACCTGTCTTCAGTCTGTCATAATGAGAGATGTGTCATTATAAACCTGTCTTCAGTGTGTTCTAATGATGTCATAATGAGAGATGTGTCATTATAAACCTGTCTTCAGTGTGTTCTAATGATGTCATAATGAGAGATGTGTCATTATAAACCTGTCTTCAGTCTGTCATAATGAGAGATGTGTCATTATAAACCTGTCTTCAGTGTGTTCTAATGATGTCATAATGAGAGATGTGTCATTATAAACCTGTCTTCAGTGTGTTCTAATGATGTCATAATGAGAGATGTGTCATTATAAACCTGTCTTCAGTGTGTTCTAATGATGTCATAATGAGAGTCTACTACTCTACATTCCAGACATCTACACTCCCATGCTTGTCTCCCCAATCTGGAGGTTACATCTATGGGTTGTGTTGTCAGTGTTAATTATAGTGCTGTTTGAGGTCAACATCTTTGAAGATATTTTCAGGTGGGTGTTATCATCAGTGTAAATGTAAATGTTCTGTTAGTCCTATTCATTACAGTAGGTGTGTTTAATGTGTTCTGTTAGTCCTGTTCATTACAGTAGGTGTGTTTAATGTGTTCTGTTAGTCCTGTTCAGTAGGTGTGTTTAATGTGTTCTGTTAGTCCTGTTCATTACAGTAGGTGTGTTTAATGTGTTCTGTTAGTCCTGTTCATTACAGTAGGTGTGTTTAATGTGTTCTGTTAGTCCTGTTCAGTAGGTGTGTTTAATGTGTTCTGTTAGTCCTGTTCAGTAGGTGTGTTTAATGTGTTCTGTTAGTCCTGTTCATTACAGTAGGTGTGTTTAATGTGTTCTGTTAGTCCTGTTCATTAGGTGTGTTTAATGTGTTCTGTTAGTCCTGTTCATTAGGTGTGTTTAATGTGTTCTGTTAGTCCTGTTCATTAGGTGTGTTTAATGTGTTCTGTTAGTCCTGTTCATTAGGTGTGTTTAATGTGTTCTGTTAGTCCTGTTCAGTACAGTAGGTGTGTTTAATGTGTTCTGTTAGTCCTGTTCATTAGGTGTGTTTAATGTGTTCTGTTAGTCCTGTTCAGTAGGTGTGTTTAATGTGTTCTGTTAGTCCTGTTCATTAGGTGTGTTTAATGTGTTCTGTTAGTCCTGTTCATTACAGTAGGTGTGTTTAATGTGTTCTGTTAGTCCTGTTCAGTATGTGTGTTTAATGTGTTCTGTTAGTCCTGTTCAGTAGGTGTGTTTAATGTGTTCTGTTAGTCCTGTTCAGTAGGTGTGTTTAATGTGTTCTGTTAGTCCTGTTACAGTAGGTGTGTTTAATGTGTTCTGTTAGTCCTGTTCATTACAGTAGGTGTGTTTAATGTGTTCTGTTAGTCCTGTTCATTACAGTAGGTGTGTTTAATGTGTTCTGTTAGTCCTGTTCATTACAGTAGGTGTGTTTAATGTGTTCTGTTAGTCCTGTTCAGTAGGTGTGTTTAATGTGTTCTGTTAGTCCTGTTCATTACAGTAGGTGTGTTTAATGTGTTCTGTTAGTCCTGTTCATTACAGTAGGTGTGTTTAATGTGTTCTGTTAGTCCTGTTCATTACAGTAGGTGTGTTTAATGTGTTCTGTTAGTCCTGTTCATCGTAGGTGTGTTTTAATGTGTTCTGTTAGTCCTGTTCAGTAGGTGTGTTTAATGTGTTCTGTTAGTCCTGTTCATTACAGTAGGTGTGTTTAATGTGTTCTGTTAGTCCTGTTCAGTAGGTGTGTTTAATGTGTTCTGTTAGTCCTGTTCAGTAGGTGTGTTTAATGTGTTCTGTTAGTCCTGTTCATTACAGTAGGTGTGTTTAATGTGTTCTGTTAGTCCTGTTCATGTAGGTGTGTTTAATGTGTTCTGTTAGTCCTGTTCATTACAGTAGGTGTGTTTAATGTGTTCTGTTAGTCCTGTTCAGTAGGTGTGTTTAATGTGTTCTGTTAGTCCTGTTCCAGTAGGTGTGTTTAATGTGTTCTGTTAGTCCTGTTCAGTAGGTGTGTTTAATGTGTTCTGTTAGTCCTGTTCATTACAGTAGGTGTGTTTAATGTGTTCTGTTAGTCCTGTTCATTAGGTGTGTTTAATGTGTTCTGTTAGTCCTGTTCATTAGAGTCGTGTTTAATGTGTTCTGTTAGTCCTGTTCATTACAGTAGATGTGTTTAATGTGTTCTGTTAGTCCTGTTCGGTAGGTGTGTTTAATGTGTTCTGTTAGTCCTGTTCATTACGGTAGGTGTGTTTAATGTGTTCTGTTGGTCACTGTTCATAACAGTAGGTGTGTTTAATGTGTTCTGTTAGTCCTGTTCATTACAGTAGGTGTGTTTAATGTGTTCTGTTAGTCCTGTTCATTACAGTAGGTGTGTTTAATGTGTTCTGTTAGTCCTGTTCATGTAGGTGTGTTTAATGTGTTCTGTTAGTCCTGTTCATTAGGTGTGTTTAATGTGTTCTGTTAGTCCTGTTCATTAGGTGTGTTTAATGTGTTCTGTTAGTCCTGTTCATTAGGTGTGTTTAATGTGTTCTGTTAGTCCTGTTCATTACAGTAGGTGTGTTTAATGTGTTCTGTTAGTCCTGTTCATTACAGTAGGTGTGTTTAATGTGTTCTGTTAGTCCTGTTCATTAGGTGTGTTTAATGCGTTCTGTTAGTCCTGTTCATTAGGTGTATTTAATGTATTCTATTAGTCCTGTTCATTACAGTAGGTGTGTTTAATGTGTTCTGTTAGTCCTGTTCATTACAGTAGGTGTGTTTAATGTGTTCTGTTAGTCCTGTTCATTAGGTGTGTTTAATGTGTTCTGTTAGTCCTGTTGTTGGAAATTGTGTTTAATGTGTTCTGGTCTGTTCATTAGGTGTGTTTAATGTGTTCTAAGCTGGTCTATTATTACAGTAGGTGTGTTTAGCCTTGTTCTGCTGAGTCTCCTGTTCATTAGGTGTGTTTAATCGTTCCGTTAGTCCTGTTCATTACAGTAGGTGTGTTTAATGTGTTCTGTTAGTCCTGTTCATTACAGTAGGTGTGTTTAATGTGTTCTGTTAGTCCTGTTCATTAGGTGTGTTTAATGTGTTCTGTTAGTCCTGTTCATTAGGTGTGTTTAATGTGTTCTGTTAGTCCTGTTCATTTACAGTAGGTGTGTTTAATGCGTTCTGTTAGTCCTGTTCATTACAGTAGATGTGTTTAATGTGTTCTGTTAGTCCTGTTCATTAGGTGTGTTTAATGTGTTCTGTTAGGTTCATTAGGTGTTTAATGTGTTCTGTTAGTCCTGTTCATTACAGTAGGTGTGTTTAATGCGTTCTGTTAGTCCTGTTCATTACAGTAGGTGTGTTTAATGTGTTCTGTTAGTCCTGTTCATTACAGTAGGTGTGTTTAATGTGTTCTGTTAGTCTGTTCATTACAGTAGGTGTGTTTAATGTGTTCTGTTAGTCCTGTTCATTACAGTAGGTGTGTTTAATGTGTTCTGTTAGTCCTGTTCATTAGGTGTGTTTAATGTGTTCTGTTAGTCCTGTTCATTACAGTAGATGTGTTTTGTGTTCTGTTAGTCCTGTTCATTAGGTGTGTTTAATGTGTTGTTCTGTTAGTCCTGTTCATTAGGTGTGTTTAATGTGTTCTGTTAGTCCTGTTCATTAGGTGTGTGTTTAATGTGTTCTGTTAGTCTGTTCATTACAGTAGTGTGTTTAATGTGTTCTGTTAGTCCTGTTCATTAGGTGTGTTTAATGTGTTCTGTTAGTCCTGTTCATTAGGTGAGTTTAATGTGTTCTGTTTAGTCCTGTTCATTAGGTGTGTTTAATGTGTTCTGTTAGTCCTGTTCATTAGGTGTGTTTAATGCGTTCTGTTAGTCCTGTTCATTACATTAGGTGTGTTTAATGCGTTCTGTTAGTCTGTTCATTAGGTGTGTTTAATGTGTTCTGTTAGTCCTGTTCATTAGGGTGTGTTTAATGTGTTCTGTTAGTCCTGTTCATTACAGTAGGTGTGTTTAATGTGTTCTGTTAGTCCTGTTCATTACAGTAGGTGTGTTTAATGTGTTCTGTTAGTCCTGTTCATTACAGTAGGTGTGTTTAATGTGTTCTGTTAGTCCTGTTCATTACAGTAGGTGTGTTTAATGCATTCTGTTAGTCCTGTTCATTAGGTGTGTTTAATGTGTTCTGTTAGTCCTGTTCATTAGGTGTGTTTAATGTGTTCTGTTAGTCCTGTTCATTAGGTGTGTTTAATGTGTTCTGTTAGTCCTGTTCATTAGGTGTGTTTAATGTGTTCTGTTAGTCCTGTTCATTAGGTGTGTTTAATGTGTTCTGTTTCCTGTTCATTAGGTGTGTTTAATGTGTTCTGTTAGTCCTGTTCATTAGGTGTGTTTAATGTGTTCTGTTAGTCCTGTTCATTAGGTGTGTTTAATGTGTTCTGTTAGTCCTGTTCAGTAGGTGTGTTTAATGTGTTCTGTTAGTCCTGTTCATTACATTAGGTGTGTTTAATGTGTTCTGTTAGTCCTGTTCATTAGGTGTGTTTAATGTGTTCTGTTAGTCCTGTTCATTACAGTAGGTGTGTTTAATGTGTTCTGTTAGTCCCTGTTCATTACAGTAGGTGTGTTTAATGTGTTCTGTTAGTCCTGTTCATTACAGTAGGTGTGTTTAATGTGTTCTGTTAGTCCTGTTCATTAGGTATATTTAATGTGTTCTGTTTAGTCCTGTTCAGGTGTGTTTAATGTGTTCTGTTAGTCCTGTTCATTAGGTGTGTTTAATGCGTTCTGTTAGTCCTGTTCATTAGGTGTGTTTAATGTGTTCTGTTAGTCCTGTTCATTACAGTAGGTGTGTTTAATGTGTTCTGTTAGTCCTGTTCATTACAGTAGGTGTGTTTAATGTGTTCTGTTAGTCCTGTTCATTACAGTAGGTGTGTTTAATGTGTTCTGTTAGTCCTGTTCATTAGGTGTGTTTAATGTGTTCTGTTAGTCCTGTTCATTACAGTAGGTGTGTTTAATGTGTTCTGTTAGTCCTGTTCATTACAGTAGGTGTGTTTAATGTGTTCTGTTAGTCCTGTTCATTAGGTGTGTTTAATGCATTCTGTTAGTCCTGTTCATTACAGTAGGTGTGTTTAATGTGTTCTGTTAGTCCTGTTCATTAGGTGTGTTTAATGCGTTCTGTTAGTCCTGTTCATTAGGTGTGTTTAATGTGTTCTGTTAGTCCTGTTCAGTAGGTGTGTTTAATGTGTTCTGTTAGTCCTGTTCATTAGGTGTGTTTAATGCATTCTGTTAGTCCTGTTCATTAGGTGTGTTTAATGTGTTCTGTTAGTCCTGTTCATTAGGTGTGTTTAATGTGTTCTGTTAGTCCTGTTCATTACAGTAGGTGTGTTTAATGTGTTCTGTTAGTCCTGTTCATTAGGTGTGTTTAATGTGTTCTGTTAGTCCTGTTCATTAGGTGTGTTTAATGCGTTCTGTTAGTCCTGTTCGTACAGTAGGTGTGTTTAATGTGTTCTGTTAGTCCTGTTGATTACAGTAGGTGTGTTTAATGTGTTCTGTTAGTCCTGTTCATTACAGTAGGTGTGTTTAATGTGTTCTGTTAGTCTGTTCATTACAGTAGGTGTGTTTAATGTGTTCTGTTAGTCCTGTTCATTAGGTGTGTTTAATGTGTTCTGTTAGTCCTGTTCATTAGGTGTGTTTAATGTGTTCTGTTAGTCCTGTTCATTAGGTGTGTTTAATGCGTTCTGTTAGTCTGTTCATTACAGTAGGTGTGTTTTAATGTGTTCTATTAGTCCTGTTCATTACAGTAGGTGTGTTTAATGCGTTCTGTTAGTCCTGTTCATTAGGTGTGTTTAATGTGTTCTGTTAGTCCTGTTCATTAGGTGTGTTTAATGCGTTCTGTTAGTCCTGTTCATTAGGTGTGTTTTAATGTGTTCTGTTAGTCCTGTTCATTACAGTAGGTGTGTTTAATGCGTTCTGTTAGTCCTGTTCATTACAGTAGGTGTGTTTAATGTGTTCTGTTAGTCCTGTTCATTACAGTAGGTGTGTTTAATGCGTTCTGTTAGTCCTGTTCATTAGGTGTGTTTAATGTGTTCTGTTAGTCCTGTTCATTAGGTGTGTTTAATGTGTTCTGTTAGTCCTGTTCATTAGGTGTGTTTAATGTGTTCTGTTAGTCCTGTTCATTACAGTAGGTGTGTATAATGTGTTCTGTTAGTCCTGTTCATTAGGTGTGTTTAATGCGTTCTGTTAGTCCTGTTCATTACAGTAGGTGTGTTTAATGTGTTCTGTTAGTCCTGTTCATTACAGTAGGTGTGTTTAATGTGTTCTGTTAGTCCTGTTCATTACAGTAGGTGTGTTTAATGTGTTCTGTTAGTCCTATTCATTAGGTGTGTTTAATGTGTTCTGTTAGTCCTGTTCATTACAGTAGGTGTGTTTAATGTGTTCTGTTAGTCCTGTTCATTAGGTGTGTTTAATGCATTCTGTTAGTCCTGTTCATTACAGTAGGTGTGTTTAATGTGTTCTGTTAGTCCTGTTCATTAGGTGTGTTTAATGCGTTCTGTTAGTCCTGTTCATTAGGTGTGTTTAATGTGTTCTGTTAGTCCTGTTCAGTAGGTGTGTTTAATGTGTTCTGTTAGTCCTGTTCATTAGGTGTGTTTAATGCATTCTGTTAGTCCTGTTCATTAGGTGTGTTTAATGTGTTCTGTTAGTCCTGTTCATTAGGTGTGTTTAATGTGTTCTGTTAGTCCTGTTCATTACAGTAGGTGTGTTTAATGTGTTCTGTTAGTCCTGTTCATTAGGTGTGTTTAATGTGTTCTGTTAGTCCTGTTCATTAGGTGTGTTTAATGTGTTCTGTTAGTCCTGTTCATTACAGTAGGTGTGTTTAATGTGTTCTGTTAGTCCTGTTGATTACAGTAGGTGTGTTTAATGTGTTCTGTTAGTCCTGTTCATTACAGTAGGTGTGTTTAATGTGTTCTGTTAGTCCTGTTCATTACAGTAGGTGTGTTTAATGTGTTCTGTTAGTCCTGTTCATTAGGTGTGTTTAATGTGTTCTGTTAGTCCTGTTCATTAGGTGTGTTTAATGTGTTCTGTTAGTCCTGTTCATTAGGTGTGTTTAATGCGTTCTGTTAGTCCTGTTCATTACAGTAGGTGTGTTTAATGTGTTCTGTTAGTCCTGTTCATTACAGTAGGTGTGTTTAATGCGTTCTGTTAGTCCTGTTCATTACAGTAGGTGTGTTTAATGTGTTCTGTTAGTCCTATTCATTAGGTGTGTTTAATGTGTTCTGTTAGTCCTGTTCATTACAGTAGGTGTGTTTAATGCGTTCTGTTAGTCCTGTTCATTACAGTAGGTGTGTTTAA